>NW_017670986.1:388690-391069 GCF_001879085.1 Nicotiana attenuata | reverse complement strand
AATCAATTAACGCAGGTTTTCCCTTTAATCAAGGGATTACTGCTCAATGGGCACTTAACAGGATTAATATAAGGAAAGAAAATCAATTTGTAAGCAGAATGATTGTTGCCATAAAAGGAGCGGTAAAACCATATAGTAGGGGTTTAAGTCTAAATACAGGAGTGTACTTATTTTGGAAAGGATCTGGTAAGGCCAAACAAAGAAGGAGAATCAACTAACCCTTAAGGGGCGAGTAAAAAATCAGAACTGCACAAGGAGAAGTTTTGAAAATCAATCACGAATTTGAAAATCAATCACAGAAGGGACTCAGTATATAAATGAGGTGCACAAGTAATAGACATGTGAGGCCAAGCTATGGCAAGGAGAGGTAGCATACAGTAATAGCATGATAGTCATGTAGGTCAAATTTCGTTGGCTTAGTAAGAGAGAAAAGATCAGAAGCATGCAAAGGTTAGGTGAAAACCTTTCTGAAAACATAATCGAGTTTGACAGATAGTAAGAAAGCAGAATCAAAAGAATCACACAAAGAGATACCGAAACCTTCAAATAAAGTAGAACAATTTCAAATAGGAGAATCGCACAAGTAAACTTCAGGAACTTGAGTAAACCCCAAAGAAACTAGGTTTTTTCGAAATCAATCAAGTTTAGAGGCAATAAACAAGTAAAACAATCAAACAGTCTCAGAAGCTCGAATAAACCCCCAAAATTAGGGTTTCGACACTAATCAGGTGCAAACAAAGTAAATCAAACAGATAGACTCAGAAACTCAAACAAATCTCCAAAAATTAGGTTTTCAACACCAATCAGACTTAGAGATGATAAACAAATGAATCGAACAAAATATTAATAAACAGACTCAGAAACCCTAGTTTGAAATCAAAAGATTTTAAAAAGGAAAATCGGGAAAAACATTTAAAACATCACATATAGCACAGATCGAGCACAGATCCGAACAAATAAACGAAAAAGAACCTCGAATAGGCTAGGGTTCCTGAGAACCCTAGAAACGAGAAAGGCTTGGAAGAGACAAGATCAGATCCGGAGTCGATAAGGTCGGAATCAGGCTCAGGAGGCTAAGACACGCCGGAGCAAGGCTGGAGATGGCTGGAAACTTCGAATCGATGAAGGTCTGAGCGAGGACCTTCGAGGTCTGGCCTCGAACCTTCAGGTATCAAGCACGTGAGAGCAGTAGGGGGTGAGAATAGGCCGTCCATGGTTAGAACAGCCATAGATTCCGGTGGATTTGGGGTTGGAGGTGGCAGAGAGCGACTAGGGTTTCGAGAGAGCTCGAGAGCGTTTGAGAGAAGAGAGGAGTTAGAGGCGGCGCTTCTGAAAGAACGGGGTAGGGTTTAGGGGTCGTTTGGAATTAAAAAGGAAAGAAGAGATTTGGGTCGTTGATCAAAATGATCAATGGCTTAGATTTTAAAAAGAAAACGGGCGGGTTTGGGCGATTGGATCAAGTAATCGGGTTTAAATTGATTTGGGGGTTGGGATTGGGTTGAATTGGGGTGCAAATTGGGCTGTAATTGAAATGAAATTGAGGCCAGATTTTAAATAGCCACTTTTCCCCCGTTTTATTTCATAAAAATAGCAATGATGGTTTTAAAAATAAATTAAAAATACTGAGTAAACAAATATTACATAAATATTAACTTAAAAATACTGGAACTAATTTTGTAATAATAAAATGCTATTAATCACAAAACAGGCTATAATTGCAATTATATGCAATTTATCTTTAAAAATACCAAATAAATTTGTAAAAATATGCAAAAATTACCTTAATTATATTTTGGTGCAAATGTGAGAATAAAAATTAATTATTCACCAAAATGATAATTTTGGGAATAATTATTGGATTTTGTTGTATTAAAATAGGCAATGAATTGGTTTAAAAATCATTAAAAATGCCAGAACTCTTGGGTGTGCTTATATATGCACATATATGCTATTTTGGAAGTATTTTGAGTATAAAATTACTAGGGAAAATTGGGCATCAACAGCTGCCCCTCTTTACCCGGGAAGGATGGAAGAGTTGTCGGGTAAAGATATGATGGCCAATTTTGACCGGAAGCGGCGATTGGAAAAGAATTTGACCGAGCTCTGGTTTCCGAGCTGCCTACATATCCCTGGTTTTACAGGAATCAGGCCGTATGTAGTTCAGGAACCATTGACGCCATGCAAAAACATCTTTATACTCAAAAAGTGCTTTAATATCTCTTCCCTGAGCTGAGGTTCAAAATGGACACTTATTTTCATTTCCCGCACATTCTCCTGATCCCCCTAAATTGATTGCCTCTGTGTCATTCAGATTAGGTTTGGGTTTTTCTTCAAAATGGCTTAATTCTTTACTGATTTCTTCCAAAGCTTCCACATTAT
>NW_017670986.1:377775-382914 GCF_001879085.1 Nicotiana attenuata | reverse complement strand
CATAATTTAACCCCTCGATACCTTTGTTACCTTCCACGCCCCGAACTCGGCTGGTCAATTTCTTGAGTTCTGCTGCTAAGTTCCTGATAAGGGAGTCTTTCTCATCGGACTCAGGTGCACTTGAGATTGGTTGAGTATAATGGGGTACAGTATCCACGTAAATAGGAGTGCTGTGGAGATGGTCATTTGTGGTGTTCAGTGGCTCGGGAATGAGTAGTGGAGTGTTGTTCGGAGTGTGGCATGCGTTGCAATGTTCGGTAGGAGTGGGTTGTATCTGTGGTTGTGGGGTGTTTTGTGGAGGTGCGGGGTTCTGGGTGTTGACATCAGGAGCGGTGAGAGAAAATGACAGGTTCGCCAAGTTCCGAACCTGCTCCAGTTCTTCTTGGAACTTTAATAATTTTTGCTCAAGTTGGGTGGCAGTTTCCTTAGCAACCGGGCTACCCTGAGGAACCTCAATTTCCTTTCTGGCGCTCGGATCTCCCATTCTACCTTTGTTCTTGTTCCGGATAGGACTCGGAGGAGGAGGAGGTGGAGGGCCCTTGGATCTTGTGGAGTATGATGATGATGTCAGAATGCACGAACTAACCTTTGGGGAGGGGAATTGAAAATAAAAAAAAAACAAAAGGTAACAAGTTAATGCAGGTTATGAGGAAAAAATATTGCAGTATTTAAACACATTGTGCAAGAATATAAATCGCGTCCTAACTTTGGTGCCTCGTTGTGCTTGAGGTGGACCTAGCGTCAAATAGTTTTGGAGAACTTGTAATGCCAAATGCCTTATTTTATTGATAAAAATAAGACGAATCCAAAACGACTCTAAATAATAGAAAGTAAAATGTCACTATTGGCCATTGGCCTTATTATATAAAAATAAAGAATAAAAGGACTCCTAACTACTTGGTCCCAGAGGGACCTTCCCCAGATTTGGCATCTTCGTCTCCCTCGAACAGCTTTACCAGCTCGCGTAGTCCTAGCAGCAAATAAGCTTGGGCCAAATGTCCGCCTGCATTTCCTTCAGCATTTTGGCAGTCGGTGACTCTTTTTCTTACTCTTCCTTCCAATTCCAGCAGACTGTATTCCAGATATTCCAGCTTTTCGCTAGCCTTGGTGACCCTCTCTTTCCATTCATTGATTTGGTCACTTGATGGAAGATTCCTCCACCAGGTCAGCAAGAGTGAGGGTATACTGACCTTACCGAAGTCGGGGACCTTGTTCTCCATTTTCTGCAAAATAAAAGGGTTAAGACCATACCCCCACCCCCCTCCCCACCGGACTCGACTATTTAAACCAATAATTAGCATATAAGCATTTTGTTCTCCAAATAAATGCACAAAAAATATGGTGGCGTCCGTTTGGGTTTCAAGGAAACCCAGTGGACTTTGGACAAGGCTATCTTAAAGAGTCATTATGTGGACAGCATAACTGACTCGACTAGGTTTGACAGTGATGCATGCACAGTTAAACAGAATAAGGTTTCTATGGGGTATTAGACCGGTACCCTTGAGCGGATAACTGAAGAGGGAAAGGCACGGAACCGTCGACTGCACCGCTGATCGACTGGTTTTACCGCAAATACGCCTTTGCCAAATTTAGGGGGTAATAATATCGGAAGATCGCAACAACTCATTATAAGCGTTGCTATGGTATTTTGTTTGGCACGAGTGGAATATTATATTGAAGATGCAATCACAAGAATGAAACAGACTGTCACGTATTTTCACGTTCATAAGATAATGATTACAATAATTGCTCGTAATTACAACAGTATTGAAGTAAAGAGGTAAAAGAAAGCATTAAAGAAAAGAAACAAAGAAACAAGTCAGTTTCATAGAAGAAGAAGAGATAAAGCAATAATAAAGCAATAAAGTCACAAATAACATGCAATGGTAAAAGCCAAAAGAAATTCCCCAGCAGAGTCGCCATGCTGTCGACGCCCCCTTTTTCCCAAGAAATCGGGTTTACGACATTTTTTGGGAAAAGACAACTCTATTCCCGTTTGGGAATTGGGTTTTGGAATTGAAGAGTCGCCACCTAATGATTATAGTGCATTAGGACACTTTAAAAGATTTTGAGATGAAGAACCAGAGTTTGGGTAAGGGCTAGAAATTATCTCGAGGGGAAGGTGTTAGGCACCCCTCAAGATCCACTAGTGTGGTTCCCGGCCATGTTACGATTGTGACTTTAAGTGCAAACAACAAGTAAACAAGCAAGAATTACAAATACGAGGGGTTTTCATATAATAGTTGCAAATAATTTGAAATTAAACGAAGTTAAAGAGGCTGAAATTAGAGAAGAAAGTAGTTTTAAAATTCAGAATAAACGAGTGAAAAGAGGGAGAAATCTTACATAATTGCTGGAAGTAGCAGTTAAAGAAACTGAAATTTGAGAAAAAGCAGTTTTCGAAATAAACAAGTAAAAAGATAAAGGGGAGAGGGGGTCCTATGTTTATAAATAATATGGATCACCCCACACAACACCCGGTAACCGTTTATACATGTGGTGTTATCACGTGGTCATCATATCCATATCTACCCTTCCCACCCCATTAAGGTATTAACGCGCGGAATGTCTCGTTACTTATTGCATGCTAGTACCCGTCCCAATCCTATTAGTCCCGGAGGCATTTGGACTACAAGTCCTAAAGGGAGAGGAGTTTGGGGCCTTCTGAGAGTTTTTAAAGGACAAAATACTAAGGCGTCAGTCAAAACACATAATACAAGTAAAGGGGAAAACAAATAAGCAAGTAGGGCACAAATAATCCTCCTAGAATCAGATAAAGCCATAGAGTTTAGCATATCTTGCACATACTGGTTTGCTCTTAAATTAAATTAAAGTGATGGACGGACTGGTTCAACACATATTTTTAGATAGGAAGTCTACATTAGGCTTACTCGAATGCAGTTGTCTAAGACTGATCCAGTTGATTAGTTTACCCTTTTTTGTCTATGTGTTGGATAGAACTACTGATTTTAAAACACAAGCTGATTTTAAAAGAAAATTTCAGAGTGACAAAAAGTTTCAGAAAAGGGTACGTGGTTTAACAACTAAACGAGTTCCAGAATGCAGATCGGTTGGAAAATGTTTACCAGAGTTCATGCGAGTAGGTTTAGAAAGAAAAGTCGTTTGTTTTAGTAAAATCAACACTGTTTTGAATAAGTGAGACAATTTTTTTGGTTTCGAAATCCCTATCGGCATGCTTTCTATACGTGATACCTTTTTAAATACTAATGGAAGCCTTGTAAACCAAGATATCTACATATGCCATTTTTATCATTAAACCTATCTGTTTACCTAATGATGCTATTATATGCAGAGATGCAAACCCCTATAGGCGTGGTATCTACATGCGTAGTTGCAGAATTCAGAAGTTAAATCCTATAGACATGCTTTCTACGTATGAAATTGCACAAATTAGAGACAAAATCCTATAGGCATATTTTCTACCCTTTGTGCATAAAAGTAACTCCTCCCTTTTTCACTAAATCCCCATGAGTTTATACAAATTATTACAGACCAGTAGAACAAGAGTGAAATTAAAAGTACATCAGAAGCTATCAGCTACATCCGAGCAGCCTAATTCAGACTTAGTGTCTAATAATATGAGATTGAGCCACTTCCGAGATCAAGATTTCCAAAGCCTTCTCTTATCTAGGGTGTTTCAGAGATCCAAGGAGTTTCAGGAACCCCAGGCAGTGCTTACACCAGAGATATTAATCAGAATGAGTTATAGTGCAGTGTGGAAGAGCCAACCCTCAGGTGTCCAAGTTCAGATGGAGCTCAGGGGTCCCAAAGCAAGGCTCACAAGAGAGGGGCAGAACTTAAATTCTAAGAATGAGTGCAAGTGCAATAGAGGGGGGGGGGGAGAATGCCAAGGCAGGCTGGTGGTCATACCTAACCATGAGGTAGGCTGGCACACCCCTAACTAAGCCTATTCAGCCAGCAAATAAGAGCACAAACCTATTGAAGGCCAGACTATGGTCTAGACAGTGATTAGGACACTGCCAGACCAAGGTCTTAAGCTCAAGATACATTTAAAGGGGAAAGGGGAATGGGAATTGAAAGAGTTTAGGACTCAGGGAGTCCAGTCCATATACATGAACAACAATGTCAAGTGTTGTCATGTTTCTGAACCATAACTCAACATACAAAAGGGATTGAGGGATAGGGATTCATGTAGGAGCATAGCAAAGAGACAAACCAACTTGCAAAATATACATTACGGAAGCAGTAAACCCAATAAAGAATGAACTGGAGAATAAACACATAGGGGAGTGGCAGAAATTAAACAAAGTAACATACCAGTTGCAGAAGAAGCAAGCAAAGAGAAGCAGGGTACTTTCAAACCAAGCCACAATCAAAAGAACCTTAAGCTTATGAGTACAGAGAACTCGAATATTTTTTTAAAGAAAATCTGAGTGTATTTTGAGAGAAGAAGTGATGACTTGTTCATGTTCCCCTTCTTGGAAGGGAAGAAGTACAGGTATTTATAGTTTTGAAAACGAGTAGAAAACAAGGTAACAAATACAGTTTCAACACAAACATAAAAATAATCACAGTCAAAATCAATTAACACAGGTTTTCCCTTTAATCAAGGGATTACTTCTCAACGGGCACTTAACAGGATTAATATAAGGAAAGAAAATCAATTTGTAAGCAGAATGATTGTTGCCATAAAAGGAGCGGTAAAACCATATAGTAGGGGATTAAGTCCAAATACAGGATTGTACTTATTTGGGAAAGGATCTGGTAAGGCCAAACAAAGAAGGAGAATCAATTAACCCTTAACGGGCGAGTAAAAAATCAGAACTGCACAAGGAAAAGTTTTGAAAATCAATCACGAATTTGAAAATCAATCACAGAAGGGACTCAGTATATAAATGAGGTGCACAAGTAATAGACATGTGAGGCCAAGCTATGGCAAGGAGAGGTAGCATACAGTAATAGCATGATAGTCATGTAGGTCAAATTTCATTGGCTTAGTAAGAGAGAAAAGATCAGAAGCATGCAAAAGGTTAGGTGAAAACCTTTCTGAAAACATAATCGAGTTTGACAGATAGTAAGAAAGCAGAATCAAAAAGAATCACACAAAAGAGATGCTGAAACCTTCAAATAAAGTAGGAACAATTTCAAAATAGGAGA
>NW_017670986.1:347018-376690 GCF_001879085.1 Nicotiana attenuata | reverse complement strand
AGGTCCTATTTATAAAAAAAAAAAGTCCTGGGCCCCAGCTCACCTACCCACCGCGGACCGCACAAAATGGCACCGCGGTCTGCATTACTCAGAAACATGAAAATTTGAGAAGGCAACCACTGCGGACCGCACAAAATACTCTACGGCCGCAGTGGTCCACCGCGGACCGCAGAAAATGCGATGCGGCTACGGTGGCGAACTGCAGAGAACCATTTTTTTAACATCAATCATCATTGCGGTCCGCACTGATTTTGTGCCCCCGCATTAAGTCCTTTGCGGCCACATAAATTGTAGTGTGGTCCGCATTGCAAACTTCAGAGAGTGATCAATTTTTCAACTTGGTCCTGCACTGCATCAATACAATCCTACAGCATCTCACAACCAGTCAGTCCAAAAATACATCCTCTACTACGAAGAAAATCAAAGAAAAATGAAAAGAAAAACACATGGGTTGCCTCCCAAGAAGCGCCTGATTTAACGTCGCGGCACGACGCAGGTTACCATCAAATCACTTTAGATGAAGAAGTGCCACCACGTGGATGTCATCAATTTTTTCCAAGTAGTGCTTGACCCTGTGCCCATTAACTCTGAAAACCTCCCCATTTTTGTTCTTCAAGTCAAGTGCACCAAACGGAGTCACAAACACCACTTCAAAAGGTCCACTCCATTTTAACTTAAGCTTTCCCGGAAACAGACGTAACCGAGAGTTGAACAAGAGAACCAAATCACCCACTTTGAATTCCTTTCCACGAGCATATTTATCATGAATGCACTTCATCTTGTCCTTGTACAAGGATGAACTGGAGTAGGTATGGAATCGGAATTCATCAAGTTCATTAAGCTGCTCCACACGAAGATTTGCTGCCGCATCCCATGCAAGATTCAGTTTCCTCAAAGCCCACATGGCCTTGTGCTCTAACTCAACCGATAGATGGCCAGCTTTCCCAAACACCAACCGGTACGGAGACATACCAATCGGAGTCTTGTAAGCAGTCCTGTAAGCCCATAGAGCATCATCCAACTTCTTAGATCAATCGGTCCTATTTGCATTGACTGTTTTATACAGTATACTCTTGATTTCCCTATTTGAGACTTCAACTTGGCCACTCGCCTGAGGATGATAAGGAGTAGAAACTTTGTGATTGACACCATACTTTGCAAGCAAGGTGTCAAAAGCTCTATTGCAAAAGTGCGACCCCCCATCACTTATGATTGCATGAGGAGTGCCAAACCTTGTAAAAATGCTCTTTTTGAGAAACGCAACCACACTTCGAGCTTTATTGTTGGGAAAAGCCACGGCCTCGACCCACTTTGAAACATAGTCAACCGCCACTAGAATGTAGGTGTTCCCACATGAGCTTACAAATGGGCCCATGAAATCAATACCCCACACATCAAAAATATCCACTTCTAGAATGGTGTTGAGAGGCATCTCATCTTTCATCGAAATAACACCCGCTCTTTGACATTCGTCACACCTCTTCACAATATCACTTGCATCTTTATACAAAGTTGGCCAGTAAAACCCACAACTAAGAACCTTCGAAGCTGTCCTCGCCCTGCCATGATGGCCACCATAGGGAGAGGAGTGACAAGCCTCTAAGATACTCAACTGCTCCTCCTCAGGGACACACCTCCGGATCACTCTGTCGGTGCAAATCTCGAATAAGTACGGCTCATCCCAAGAAATCCAAACTATCCCGTTTGAGCTTCTTCTTTTGGTTAGAAGATAGCTCACACGGGACTATACCAGTCACAAGGTAGTTAGCAACATCTGCAAACCATGGCATATTATTCATTGACATAGAAAGTAATTGCTCATCGGGAAATGCATCATTGATCTCTAGGCCATCACACGGCCTTCCTTCCTCCTCCAAGCGGGACAAGTGGTCCGCCACTTGGTTTTTACTACCTTTCTGGTCCACAATTTCCAAATCAAACTCTTGAAGCAACAAGACCCATCGTATCAACCTAGCTTTGGAGTCTTTCTTCGTCATCAAATACCTAAGAGCTGCATGATCGGTGTGCACTATGACCTTGGCTCCCATGAGATACGGCCGAAATTTTTCCATTGCGAACACAATAGCCAACAACTCTTTCTCAGTTACTGTGTAGTTCCTTTGAGCCTCATTCATTGTCTTGCTCGCGTAGTACACCGGATGAAACATTTTGCTCACTCTTTGACCCAAAACTGCCCCAACCGCAACATCACTCGCGTCGCACATGAGCTCGAAAGGCAAGCTCCAGTTGGGTGCGGTAATGATAGGGGTGGTGGTCAACTTATGCTTGAGAAGTTCAAATGCTTGCATACATCCCTCATCAAACACGAACTTGGCATCCTTTTCTAGTAGCTTGCACAAAGGATTCACTACCTTCAAAAAGTCCTTGATAAATCTCCGGTAGAACCCCGCATGCCCAAGAAAACTTCTAACCCCCTTGACAGAAGTGGGGGGAGGAAGCCTTGAAATCACCTCTATTTTAGCTTTGTCCACCTCTATGCCATGCTTTGAAATTTTATGACCGAGTACTATGCCCTCCTCAACCATGAAGTGGCATTTTTCCCAATTGAGCACAAGATTGGTGTCTTCACAACGGGCCAACACTCTATCCAGATTTTTCAAACATTCATCAAATGAATCACCCATAACACTAAAATCGTCCATGAACACCTCCAAAATATCTTCCACCATATCGGTGAAAATGGCCATCATACACCGTTGGAATGTCGCCGGTGCATTACACAACCCAAAAGGCATCCGAGAAAAGGCAAAGGTACCATATAGACAAGTAAATGTGGTCTTCTCCTGATCTTCTGGAGCAATCAAGATTTTTTTGTACCCAGAATATCCATCCAAGAAATAGTAGATGGCCCGTCCAGCAAGTCGATCAAGCATTTGGTCAAGGAAAGGCAGTGGGAAGTGATCCTTGCGGGTCACCTTGTTCAGCTTGCGGTAGTCCATGCACACCCTCCATCCGGTGACTGTCCGGGTTGGAATTAGTTTATTTTGAGCATTGGTCGCCACGGTCATCCCACCCTTCTTCGGAACACATTGCACCGGCGAAGTCCACGAGCTGTCAGAGATGGGGTACACAACCCCGGCATCTAACCACTTGATCACCTCCTTTTTCACGGCTTACTGCATTGCCTCGTTCAACCTCCTTTGATGTTCCAAGGAGGGTTTTGTATCATCTTCAAGAATAATCTTGTGCATACAGAATGTGGGGCTTATTCCCCGAATATCAGCTAAAGTCCATCCAATTACCTTCTTCCGCTTTTTAAGCACCGCCAATGTGGCATCTACCTGCATGTTAGTAAGACAAGAGGAATGAATAACTGGCAAAGTTGAACTAGGGCCTAAGAATTCATACCTGAGGTGTGGAGGTAATGGCTTCAACTCCAACACCGGAGGTTCCTCGATGAAGGCTTTGTTGGAGGAGTTTTTCTATTTTCAAGATCCAAAGAGAGTTTCCTAGGCTCATAAGAATAAGAGCCCATTCCATGTAAAGCATTCACGCACTCCACTCGGCCCTCATCATCATTGACATCAAGATTCAACAATACGGCCTCTAGAGGGTCCTCCACATTGATCACCGCACTAATATCATCAATTATCACAGCTGTGACAAGATCCACAAATGAGCACACTTCGGTACAATTTGGTTGTTTGATTGACTTGCACACATGAAAGACCACTTTTTCATCACCCACCCGGAAGGTGAGTTTCCCCTGCTTCCACATCAACTAAGGCCTTCCCCGTAGCAAGGAAAGGTCTCCCCAATATGATCGGAACTTCATAATCTACCTCACAATCCAAGATCACAAAATCAGCTGGTAAGATAAATTTGTCCACCCGGACGAGAACATCATCTATTATACCCAAAAGCCTCTTCATCGATCTATCTGCCATTTGCAACCTCATGGAAGTCGGCCTCGGTTTCCCAATACCCAAAGTCTTGAAAACTGAGGAGGGCATCAAGTTGATACTCGCCCCCAAATCACATAGAGCTTTGGCAAAGTCTGCACTCACAATAGTGCAAGGAATGGTGAAAGCACCGGGATACTCCAACTTCGGGGCTATTGAATGTACTATAGCACTAACTTGGTGGGTCATCTTGATAGTTTCACGGTCCATTTTTCTTTGTCACCAAATCTTTCATGAATTTAGCATAGCCAGGCATTTGCTCCAAAGCCTCCACCAAAGGCACATTAATGGATAAGCTCTTCATCATGTCAATGAACTTTTTGAATTGATTCTCATTTTTTTGCTTTGCTAGCCTCTGAGGATAAGGTGGATGTGGCCTAGGCAAGGGTGCCTTGGCTTTTGGCACAACTGGCTCCGGCATGTCTATTACGTGTTCCCTAGTTGGGTTCACGTCATTCTGTGTTTCCACCTCGTCATCTTGAATATCAATCCTCACTTCTTCATTCACATTTTAATCAATCACATTTTCTAACCACCAAAGGAAATTCATCTTCTTGCAACTCAACTTCATCACTCAAAATTTGCTTTTGTTTGGAGGCATTCACATCACCGCCTCGTCCACTCCTTGTAGTTACTGCCATAACATGATTGTTCCCACCCTTTGGGTTAACTACCGTATCACTCGGTAGAGCCCCCTTAGGGCGAGTATTCAAGGACTGTGAGAATTGGCCTAGCTGAACCTCCAAATTTCTGATTGAAGTGTTGTGAGAAGCCAATTGCGCATCGGAGTCAGCATTCTTTTTCATCATCTATTCAAACATCATTTCAATTCTCCCCATGTCACTGTTGGAAGAACTAGGACCCTGGGATGGAAAAGGCGGTGGATTGCTCGGTTGTTGATACATTGGGGGGCTTTGAAAGCCTTGCCCCTGATTTCCCTGATTGTTGTTGTTCCATCCACCCTGATTGTTATTTCCACCCCAATTATTGTTATTGCCCAAGTTTCCTTGATTTTTCCGATTCTTGTTTTGATTGCCCCAATTTGGATTTTGATTATTGTTGCCCCAATTGTTGTTCCCTTGTTGTTGGTTACCCCAATTGCCTTGGGATCTCCATTGTTGCTATTGGTTAGAAGAATTGCCCCTTTGGCTAATTATTCACGTATTTTACCTCTTCATTCTGCCCATCATAACCATCATCTTGAATCCACCACAATCATTGTCAAATTGATCTGAACTCCCTTGGTTCTGTTGACCTCTTTGTCTTCTATTGTTCAGTAGCATGTTGACACCCTCCATGGTATTCACTTGGCGAGGATTTTGAACTTGTTGCAACTGCGCCTTTGCTAGTTGGTTCATTGTTGTTGTCAATTCCGCTATAGCCTGCCCATGGTCCTGTAGCTCTTTATGCAAGTGAGTGACCGTGGGGTCACCCTGTGGCACATTGGCCCTACTTTGCCAAGCGGAGGACGTGTCAGCCATCTCGTCAAGAATAGCATAAGCTTCATCATACGGCAGCTTCATGAAATTACCCCCAGCTAGTTGATTCACTATGTATTGATTCGTTGTGTTGATGCCCCGGTAGAAGGTCTGTTGAATCATTGCCTCGATCATATCATTGTTGGGGCATTCCTTCACCATGGTTCTATATCTCTCCCAAATCTCGTGTAATGGTTCGGTGGGCTCCTGCTTGAAAGCCAAGATCTCATCCCGCAATGCTGCCATGTGCCCCGGAGAGAAAAACTTGGCAATGAACTTATCTGCCAACTCATCCCAAGTAGTGATGGAATGGTTGGGAAGTCGCTCAAGCCAATCCAATGCCTTCCCTCTAAGTGAAAATGGGAAGAGTCTCAACCGAAGTGCATCCTCGGACACATTAGTTTGCTTGCTCGCCCAACAGGTATCCACAAACCCCTCGAGATATTTGTACGCATTCTAAGAGGGAGCACCCGTGAAATACCCCCGCTGCTCCAGCAATGTCAGCATCACATTAGTAATTTGGAAATTGCCCGCTCGGATCCGAGGCGGGACAATTGCACTAGCATAGCTTTGGTTGGGAAGTACTCGAGGAGCCACTCTTGGAGGTGGCGGAGGAGGGTCTGGAACATTTTCATTTGCATTGGCCTGGCAGCCTTTACGTTGTCCTTGAGCACAAGAGGCACCTCATCATCTCCGATATCATCTACCTCCTCCCCCGCAATCATATTTCCAAGAGGGTCATTATTGTTTGCTGCCATTTGTACCTGAAGTTGTGACACACACAAATTAGTAACACAGAAGGAAGAAAGAACAATACACAAAACTATTTAGATAGATAGCCAAAACCGTTATCTCCCTGGCAACGGCGCCAAAAAGTCATCGAGGCCAACCCTGTACTACTATAAAGTAGCAAGAGTGGTCAAAACAGCTTTTACCCGAGAAGGTCGGGATCGATTTCGACAGGGAGCTAGAGATTGGAATTGAGTTTCTATCTAAATTAGAATTGCGTAATTGTTCCTAATTTCACTTCTGAACATTTTTGGTTTTTGATATTACTTCTGAATTTATACTACTAAGATGCTAAATTAAGCTAAGTTAAGCTAAGAGAATACTATTGAAGGTTGTCTAATTAGTTAAAAGGCACTAGGGGAGTGACTTTCACCTAGGTGGATACTTGACGGGTTCTCGTGTCTAAGGCTAGCTTGTCATATTTGGGGATTACGATATAACCATTGCACGATTCTACTCACTCTATACCTCTCGGTAGTTCGAGTGATTTTTGCCCTAATTGACTTTCTCAAGATCAATTGGGTATGACCATTTGTGCAAGCAATAGAGGTTCCAGTCGGGTATTACGATCTCTCGGTTTAACCCTTTAATTGGGGCTATCAATTCTCTTGAGTACGCCTCAATTCCTTGTTGGACTAATTTTATAGACTTAGGCTCTCTTTCTCAAGAAGAGCCCAAGTCAACTAAGCATAAACTAGTGTTTGCAACCACTAATTCAACAATAAAACCATAAATTAGTCCAAATATCAAACACCCATAGACATTCAAACCTTAAAACACAAGACCCATCAATTATCCACACTAGGGTTGAGCCACAACCCTAGCTGATGGGTCTAGCTGCTCATGATAATAGAGGAAAACAAAGAAATAGATGAAGATAAACCCATAATATTAAATTACTAACTAAAACTTGAAGATTCAATGATAAAACTATTGTAAAATTACTCAAAATGGTAAAAGAACACTATTCACGAGCGCAGGCCAGCTTCCAAATCTAACTGATGACCTAAAAATGGGAAAAGAAACTATTTATACTAGGCCAAAAATTCTGGACAAAAATACCCCTGCAGGGCTAGTGCGGTCCGCACAAAATCGAGTGCGGCCGCACTAAGGCTCTTGGCTGAAATTCCTGCTCTCTGAACTTGGCCACCGCGGGCCGCACAAAATGTACCGCGGCCGCGGTGGCTTCTGTTGCGATCCGCATAAAATAGACCGCAGACCGCATTGGCAATTTTCCTCCAACTTGGAAACTCTCTGAACTTGAGCTTTGCGGGCAGCACAAAAACGAGTGCGGCCACAATAAAGTCAGTGCGGACCGCACAGAATGGAGTGCGGCCGCATTACTTGGCTGCCTAAAATGAAAACTCTCTGAACCTCTTCTTTGCGGACCGCACAGAATGGAGTGTGGCCACATTGGTCCTGTAATACTGTGCTTGGACTTGTTCTTGGTACTTGTGCATGTTTCACTCCTTTTAGTGCTGGTTTTGACGAATTGTCACCTCGTTGATCAAACCCTGCAATCAAGTACAACAGGTAAGCCTTTGGGACTATTTTGTACACATTTCTAATCAAAACTCAAGTCGGAGTGTAAAATGCATCATAATCCCTAGTTATCAGTAGCCTCTGTGAAAGTTTTATGGAGAAGCAAGAACGTGGAGAGATGACGTCGGAAGCGAAGGAAGAAATGAAGTCGAGATACCCCCACCTATTTCAAACTGAAGATATGGCTCGAGATGGGATACTTCAGCACGGCTCTATTCAGGCCATTAGGTGATCAGGTAAGCTCTTATTTTTAACTTTCAGTATTTATAATTGACGGCTTTGTGAGGCCAAGTGTTGCTATTTATAGACATTGGCCATGTGTGGCATGTATAGTATGTTTTCTGGCTGCATGCAGGTTGGTTTTAATCTAGTGTACGGAGGAGACTGGGAAAATTCTCTCAAGTCTCTAAGAGTAAACATTCGAGGACGAATATTCCTAAGGGTGGATGATGTTACACCCCATATTTTCGTACGTAAAAGTGCATCGTAAGTAAACTAATGTAGGACCAAAAATGAGATCATTATCAAAGTACATAAAGTAAGTCAATCATGTTACCTCGGAGGTTACAAATATTGAAGATCATGAACAATAAGTACAAAGAGAGTTGTAAGGTTCAGAAGCTAAAGGAATTGAAGAAAATAACGTTTCGTCGAAAGTCGACGAGTTGGAAATGTTATAACATGTACTTTTGGGGTGAGACAAGGGCGCTTAACATGATAAGGAGGGTATGTTATGAGTTATGTTAGTCTTATGATCGGTGCGTGTTATGTTTTGAAGTCGAGCGAGTTGTGGAACAAAAGTCGATGAAAGTCATCATAAGTTACGTTCATAAGTGTTTTCGGGTCAAATGTAACTCCAAATTCACCCAATATATGTAGATTTATGGGGTTTTCAACCCATCAAATTAAAGATCTACGAGTCTACTTTCTAAAACAATAAACCATTTGTCAATATGACATCGGAGTAGAGAGGTATATGCGTTTTCGCGAAACTGCGCAGACTGCTAGGTGACAAGTAGGTGTGTCACCTACTTGCTTAAATGAGAGTCCAAAAATGGGCCAGTTCAGGTCGTCCAAAGAGACCTTTTAAAGGCCTATTTCGTCCATATGATACACTAACAAGAGGGCACAATAACCATACCTAAATCCCTGTAAACATCCTCCCAAAAATTTCTCACAAACCCTAATTGATTTTCTCTCCTTTTCAAGTTCTAGTTGGAGGTAAAACCTAGAGCTTGAAGAACCAAGATAGGAGTTGAGTTATTCAACAAATAAGGTACGTTTACTGCTCTCTTTCATCCATTTTTTCTGCTGGATATGTATGGAAAGTCGTTCTATAATTGTAAAAACTCACGGGACGGTGATCGGAAGCCGTGAGTTCGAGTTATTCACTTGTAGAGAATTGTTTTGTGTTGCTGTTGAATTGCGTGTTTTACTACTGTATCGAGTTTTAGAGGAGGAACGGTGTGGTGAAACACAAGATAAATGCAGGGTGGTGGGCTGTTTGTTCGTCGTAACATTTTCAGGTTGTTTGACACTACTACGGTGGTCGTTTTGTGTATGAAGAGATTGGGGTGTGTTGGGTTGTTTGTAGTATTTTGTGGTGTATATAAGGTTGGAAAATAATGCATATATGTTGTTATTGTTGTGTTCTTTTGTTTTTGGAGTTATCTTGAATTTTGAAGAAGTAAGGATTATAGGGGAGATGATGCCCGTTTTAATACAAAATAAGCTTGTCGTTCGTTTTGCGATAGTCATACATTTCGTAACTTAATGATAGTATTATTATCATTGTTGTAGATTAAGATGCAAAGAGGCGAGTTCGACTTGGTGATTGGAAAGATTGTGATAAGGTATGTTAAGGCTAAACCTTTCTTCATTTTGGCATGATCTCGTAACTACATGTGTTTGATAACGACATATAAAGAGAAGTTCGTATTCCTGAATTTATTCACATTATCCTAGTCTCAAAAGTTACAGTATTCTCCCTTATTGGGACTTTCTATTCAGTTAGGTATTATCTTCTTTCAGTTAAAAGGGTAGAGGGTCTATATATATATATATAGTATTACAGTATTTTCACCACCATCGAGCTATAAACGGTGGGCAGACCCCTATTGCGCAACCTCTGATCAGATGGTAATTTATATAGCGAGCCTACTATGGTCAAGCGCCTATGAGCGAGCCCAGAATGGCCGAGATACCTAGCCTAGTATGGCCGAGTGCCTATGAGCGAGCCTACTACGGCCGAGCAGTTACATGTACCGAGTGCCTATGAGCGAGCCTAATAGTTCAGTTTTAGCTTTCAATTATTTTACTGCCTTACATACTTGGTACATTATTTCGTACTAACATCTCTTTTTTGGGGATGCTGCATTTCATGCGTATAGGTTCAGATAGACAGACGGGTAGACCTCCTCAGTAGGTGTTGCCCGAGTTCAGCTTGATTGATAAGCTCCACGTCCTTCTAAGTTGCTGGTTCTAGGGTTTGTGTAGATATTGTGTATATATGTTATGGGTAGGTCCGGGCCCTGTTCCGATCACTGTACATCCATCAGTAGAGGCTTGTAGACATATCCTATCTGTTAGTGGAGTATGTTGGGCTTGTAGGCCGTGTATGTATATTTTGTTGGTTTGTCAGCTGTAGTAGTTATGACGGCCTTGTCGGCCCAGCTTTATATTGATGTTTAGTCAAATCTAGTTTCCGTTCAGTTATATATTTTGCTTTGCAAAGTGAACCCATTGCCAAAGTATGACATTGTATGTTCAGAATATTTCAGTCGCACGTTTGTAGGTTAGGTTAAGTGAGGCACCGGGTGCCGATCTCGCCCCCTCAGGTTCGGGGCGTGACAAGTTGTATGTTGTATGTATATTAGTTTTTAATTTGTTTTTGTTAGTCTGAGTAGTTAGAGATAGAAAAAAATTGAAAAAAAATATATAAATTTTTTAATATTTTCATACCGACAGGTCTTTTGAAGGATTAAAGTCAAATGAAAAGGACAAAAAGATTTTCTTTTGTGGGTAGTGTAACAATTACCCCTTGGTTTTTCTTTGTGTCGTGGTTCTTTCCAAGGGTTTTGTTTGAACCGTGTGCAGTTAGCTTTTATTTTTGTTAGAAGTAGGAAACCTTGTGCTATGAATTGAAATTGAAGCAATATCTCGTGACTTGGTTATGCTTAGAGAATAGTGAGTGCTTTAGTTGTGATGCTTAGGCTCAGTTTTTGATTCTTGTATAAGTGCCTTAAATTGTATGATCTTAACTTTGCTTAACTGCTTTGACTAGAGTGTCTTGATGAGTCCAATCCTGAGTGAGTTATGTGCCTTGTGTGTGTGAGTTTTGTGTTATTCCGTGCGTTGCATTTGATGTCTAAAACTTGCCCCCTGTGTTTGCAAAGCGAAATAGTAGTTTTGTTCAGTCTTGAAAGTGATATAGGCATTTTTTTGTTGATCCAGATATATATGTTTTACCCATCTGATGGTTATGTATCGTAGTTAACCATTTTGAGCATGTAATCCTGTTTCTTTGGCACCACATTACAAGCCTTACCCATTTATTTGAATTGACCATCTATTTGAACCCTTTCACCTCTCATGAGCACTTATTTGTTATAAACTTTGTAAAAATTAAAGTGTGGGGTGGTTGGTTTGGCTTTTGAGTGGAACTAATGAAATAGGAGAAAGGTGCAATGTTTTGAAGAAGTAAGAGCCACTAAAATTGAAAAAGAAAAGAAGAAAAAATGTTGTATTGTTGTGCAAATATTCATTGATAAGTGGTAACTGTTGATGTAATTGTGCTTAAAGAAGTATGGAGTTAATGTATATTGTTGTGAAGGTGGAGTTATGGTTTGACAAAAGTGTGGGGTTTTGAATGTTAAAGTATATGTATTAAAGTTCTTAGGGAGATGTAGTCACTCTTATATCTAAATGTATCCTACCCGTCCCGCAGCCTACATTACAACCAATTAAAGTCCTACTTGATCCTTGACTGAATGAGCTCAATTAGTAAAGTAGTACACTACGGGCAAGCCTATGGTTCATCTTTTGTGGCATATGAATATTGTTTCTAAGAGTGAGTGAATTCTTTCTCACTTAAGTTCCTAATTGTTATTAAACTTTATTGTGTGTGGACTACTCTCTTTTGTTGTGTGAGGGCACTTGATTCATGAAGGAAAGATAATGCTTGACCTCTAAGTTAGAGTAAGTGAGTGAGTTGTGAATAATGAGTGGTACTTGTGAGTCAAATCTTGAGGTGAAGATGTTACACTATTGTGCTTAGTCTATTTTAAATATTCTTGGCAAAATGAGTTATGAGAGTTGTTTAAAAAGATCGTGTCTATATAAAGTGTAGTTTTATTGCTCGAGGAAGAGCAATGGTTTAAGTGTTGGGTGTTGATAGTAGGCTATAATCTTGTATTTTAGTTGCTTATTGCACTCTAATTTACTACACATTTATAGAGTTCGAGCTTTAGTTGTTAGTATTTTGCACTAATTGTGCATTTTATGCCTTGTAGGTGTGATTCCGATCTATGTAGATGTTATGGATCTAATTCGAGCTATTTGGAGCTTTGATGTCTGAGTAAAAGCCCAAGGAATTAAGCCGGGATCGCGTTCGGGGGTCGAGAACCACGCCTGAACTTCAAAAATCAAGCAAAAAGGCAAGCTCTGAGAGAAACCCACAATAGCGGTGCGTGGAGCACTGCGGCTGTGCATTTTGCCTGCTTCCCTGAAACTACATGCTTCCTGATAAACCCCACTTCTGACCCGTGTGGCGAGTCGCCCCATGCGGCGCGCCTATGCATATTCTTACATAGTAACACCCCAATTTCGTCTAAGAAAGGTGGTTTCGTTAGGGCCCGACCCTACTTAGTATAAATACATGTAAAAATATTATTTTGGGACTTTTGACACATATTAGACCTAAGGAAGCGAAGGAGGAGTTGGAGAAGCAAAAGCACAAGGATTTCATCATTCAATCCTCACTCAAGACAAGAGTTTGGATCGTTTTATGTTTTCCTTTAACTTAAACATATTCGTGATGAATTACTCCATATCTATGGAGTAGTTCTCTTTAGGGTTTGATGGATTAGGTATATTGATATTTGTTTGTGGGTTATTAACTCTAGTTTTATGTATTGAATCATTTTGGATGTTTTAATCGTTGCATCTATATTCACTTGTTCATGTAATCGAGAAAGGCATAACTTTTGAAATTTTTGCATTCTATCTCGTTGGTTGAATTCATTAATTATTCTTAGTAATCGGAAGAGGCTAGTTGAATTGTTGATTAAACCCATCTAGGAGGATATTCGAGAGAGGTTTTCCTTAAGACCAATCCACTATGAATTTTTGCATATCTTCACCGAGCTTAAATTGGTTCATCTTAAGAGGTTGAGACTTAATCGAGAGAGGAGTTTCTACTAAACGGTGAACTAATAATTGAGTGAATTCGAGAGAATCACTTGAACATTAGAAGTGGATTACCTAGAATTAAACCCCAAACAATTGTCTTGCACATATCCTATCAAAACCCTATTTTCTCCCAATTGATAACCTTATTTGCGCATTACTTGCATCGATTGTCACTAGTCAATAGCTTTAGATCCTTAGTTAATTATAATTTTAAACACCTAAATCTCAACTGTTGATCATCTTGGATATTAAACTAGAAACTACGAAAACACTATTTAAATCCAATCCCTGTGGATACGATATTATATTAAACTATATTCGACTAGCGAGCATATTTAAGTGTGTGTTTTGCGCTCGTCACGCAATTGTCAAACATGTTTTGAGTTTTTGAAAGCTCTTCTCACTTTCCTCTATCCATTGAGACTTTGTATTTTTCTGTGTTAGCTTGGTCAGTGGCGCTGCTATTCTGGAGAAATCCTGCGCATGCCTATAATTGTCTGCCAAGCCTAAAAAGTTACGAATCTTTGTAGAAAAATTAGGTCTGGGCCATTTTTGTACATCTTCTGTCTTTTTGGGATCCACCATAATTCCATCCTTGGATACAACATGCCCTAGAAATGCTACTGAGTCTAGCCAAAATTCACACTTTGAGAACTTAGCATAAAGCCAATGCTCTCGCAATGTCTGCAACATAGTCCTCAGATGATTCTCGTGCTCTCCTTGGCTACGAGAATATATCAGGATATCATCAATAAATACTATTACAAATCTGTCCAAAAACGGCTTGAACACCCTATTCATTAAATCATGAATGCAGCTGGAGCATTAGTCAGTCCGAAAGGCATCACAAGAAACTCATAGTGCCCGTACCGAGTTCTGAAAGTAGTCTTAGAAATATCTTCATCTTTGATTCTAAGCTAATGATAACCAAACCGCACGTCAATCTTTGGAAAGTGGGTAGCTCCTTGTAACTGATCAAACATATTGTCTATACGAGGCAAAGTATATTTATTGCGTATTGTTATCTTGTTCAAGTGCCTGCAGTTAATGCATATTCTCATAGATCTGTATTTCTTCTTTACGAACAATGCTGGTGCACCTCATGGCGAACACTAGGTCTGATGAAACCCTTATTTAACAAATCGTGCAACTGTTTCTTTAGCTCGCTCAACTCTACTGGTTCCAACCAATATGGGTTAATCGATATGGTATGTGTGTCAGGTGGCAAATCAATACCAAAATCTATTTCTCGTACCAGAGGCAATCCTGGTAATTCCTCAAGAAATACATCAAAAAATTCTCTCACTACTGGTACATTTTCTATACTAATTGTTTCCTTTCTTGTGTCATTTACAATAGCTAAGAGACCCAAGCAACCTTTCTACAGAAGTCGTTGAGCCTTCATAAAAGATACAACTTTGCAAATCTCTGGAACTTAAGCCCCTTTTAAAACAAAACTGGGTTCATTTGGTATCTCAAACTTAATTATCTTTGTATGACAATTGATGAGAGCATAGAAAGAAGATAACCAATCCATTCCCTTCAGCATGTCAAAGTCAATCATATCAAGTACAATAAGGTCAGCTAGAGTATCTCTACCCTCAACCCGAATCTGACAAGCACAGTACACGTATTCAGCTAATAGAGACTCTCCAACAAGAGTAGCAACTAGAAAAGGATAATTCAATATCTCAGGTTGTCTACTAAACCTCAAAGCAAAGTATGAGGACACATAGGAGTGAGTAGATCCTGGATCAATCAACCCAAGTGCATCAAATGAATAGACCGAGATAATACCTATAACCACATCATTTGAGGCCTAAGCATCCTGTCTAGTAAATGCAAAAACTCTCACCTGACCTCTACCAGCATTCCCTTGTCCTTGATTCATAGTAGCACGATCTCTAGCACATCGACCTCTATTTCCAGCACCTGCACCACCTGAAGTATTACGAGTAGTCTGAGTAGGTACAACTAACTAAATAGAACCGTGATTGAAATTCCTCGAAGGATGAGGGAAATCCCTCAAGCGATGTCCTAACTGGCCACACAGAAAGCACACTCCAGTCAGAACACGACAGTGGCCCAAATGCGACCTACCACAGGTATGACATACTGGAGTGGTAGCATAAATCTGCCCAGAATTACGATGTCCAGATGATGATGGTCCCCTAGTATCTTGTAATGACCCGACCGGTCGTTTTGAGCTCTAGCGTATCGTTCAGTGGTTTGAGTAGCTACACTTTATAATTTATGACTTGTACGTGTGGCCGGAATTGAATTTTGGAAAGTTCAGAGATGATTCGGATGGAAAATTCTAATTTCGAAAGCTTTAAGTTGGAAGAGTTGACTAAGGTTTGACTTTTGAGTAAACGACCTCGGAATCGAAATTTGAAGGTTCCAATAGGTTCGTGCTATAATTTCGGACTTGGGCGTATGTTTGAGTTGAGTATCGGGTGGTCCGGGAGCATTTTGGCGCTTATTGTAGAAAGTTGGCATTTTGAAAGTTTAAGAATTTCTTATGTTTGTTTGAAGTGGACTTTGGTGTTTCGATGTCCGTTTGCGGTTCCGAGTCTTGGAATAGGTTCATATCATGATTTGTGACATATACTCAATGTTTGGCGTCATTCCGGAATGTTTTGATATGATTCGAACGCATTTGTCGAAGTTTGGAAGTTTGAAAGTTTAAAGAAGGATTTCGATTGTCGATTCGTAGTTTTGATGTTGTTTGGTGTGATTTGATCCCTCGACCAGGTTCGCGTCATGTTTTGGGACTGATTGGTGTGATTGGACGGGGTACCGGGGGCCCCGGGGGCCCTTGGTGTGTTTCGGGGTGATTTCGGACCAAGTCTGGCTGATTTGTTGCTGCTGGTATGCCGGTGTACTGGTGTGTTTTGCGATCACGAAGATTGTCCCCCAACCGTGAAGAGGGAAATTTGATGGGGTAGCTGATTGCCCTACGCGAATGCGAAGAGGGGCTTGTGAATCCGCAGGTAAGCCTGGCAGTGCTTCGCGAACATGGGGGCCCAACTGCGAACGCGATGAGGAATTGGAGGAAACGGGGTAGAAGGCCTTTGGCCTACGCGAACGCGATATCATGGACGCGAATGCGAAGAAGGTTTTGGGGAAGTGGCATTTTTGGCCTTGATGATCGCGAGGCATTTTCCGCGATTGCAAAATAGGTCTCCTAAGTGGTGTATAAGTTTGCAAAATGGGTTTTGGCTCATTTTATCTCAAACCTTCCATGGGAGCCGAGCTTGGGGCGAGTTTGAAGGAGCTTCTTTGCCACCCATCACTAGGTAAGTGATTTCTTCACATTGTGAGTTAAATATATGAATTATACATGGATTTAAACATGAAAATTTGTAGAAATTTTGGCTTTTGGTGAAAAACCTAGAATTTGACCATGAAATTGGACATCAAATTGGGAATAAATTATATATTTGAGCTCGTAATATTATGGGTAATGTTTATCTTCAAAAAAATTTGGAATCCGGGCACGTGGGCCCGAGGGTCGATTTATTAACTTTTCGAGCGGAGTTGGAAATTATTATGAATTGATTTATTATGAGTATTAGAGTATATTTTTATTGGTTTGCATATTGTTTGACTAGTTTTGGAGTGACGGGCATCAGTTTGAGGTGTTAGAGTGGTGTAGGAGCCGGTTATGGAACTTCAGAGCGAGGTAAGTCTCTTGCCTAACCCTGTGAGGGGAAACTACCCTAGGTGATGTATTTGATATTTGCTATTTGTTGTGGGGGCTACGTACGCACGAGGTGACGAGAGTCCATACGTAACTAGATTCATGTTATGTTCAGGTAGACTTAGGTTATGCCATGCTATAATTATACTATTTGGGTTATCTTTGCTCGTCTAATTCCGTTACTTCGCATTACGACTTGAGACTAGACTTGTGTAGAGTGATAGACTTGCTATTGTAGAGATTTGACGAGCTTCATGATTAGCCACATAATAACGTGCTCCCCTTATGAATTTCTCCCGCATTGTGCGTTTTCATCGAAAAGCTTCCTTAAAGTTCATAACTCACACGTTTATTTGTGAGTGAGATCAAGGACCCGTTAAAGCTTCTTATTCTAATAGGATCGGGCCATTTACCTCGGCCGTATAATAGATGCATCTATGGTTTGTGTCGTTCGACCCTCGGCAGTGCACACATTATGATGGGATAGAGTCGTTCGCCTCGACAGGATTTTGTACCACACTCTCATGGGAGCGGGCCGTTTGCCTTGGCAGTATAATAGATGTATCTATGGTTCGTGCCGTTCGACCCTCGGTAGTGCACACATTATGATGGGATCAGGTCGTACGCCTCGATATTTCTATAAAATACTCTTATGGAATCGTGCGTAATATTTGACAAGAAGCTAGTATTGTTAGTTTTCCTGATTTGAACTGTGAAGAACTATCTAGTGAGGTCCATTATATATATGCTCCGGTTGAGGAGGTAACTACTAACTGAGAGCTTGAGTTTATTGTTGAGGGGAGGATTGTACCACGTATTTATACTTATTTATTTCGTTTATTTACTCTGTCTCACATCTGTTTACTTCCTATTGTATTTGATTTATTAGACCACTAGTAAGTGTCGATATCGATCCCTCATTACTACTTCTCCGGAGTTAGGCTAGATACTTACTGGGTACGCGTTGATTTACGTAATCATGTTACACTTGCTGCACTTATTGTGCAGGTGTGTGTATATATATATATATATATATATATATATATATATATATATATATATATATATATATATATATAGATAGATAGATAGATAGATAGATAGATAGATATGTTTATGGTTGTCCTCTAGGCGCAGAGGCGCGGTTATTGTGGGGACTTTACCGTGAGCTGCATTCCATGTTACGATCCGCAGTATACAGAGTCTCCATCAGAGTTATTTATATTCTCCTGTCTAACTTGTATTCCAGATGGATGTTGTATTATTATTGTGTTCCTTAGTAGATGCTCATACACTTGTGACACCAGATTTTGGGGGTTCCTACTGGTTGTTCATTATTATAGTTCACGTAATTATTATCATTTCACCTTGAAATTTTTATTTTTATACATGAATTGGAAAATAAAATCACGGGTTTTCTACGAGTACCAGCTTTTATACTATTTAATAAATGGGAATTTTGATTTCAAAGTAATAAAAATAAGTAATTAAGTGGACCAATCACTGTTGGCTTGCCTGACGGTGACGTTAGGCACCACCACGACTTGTAGTGAATTTTGGGTCGTGACATACCCAGTCTGTAATGTGGTCTATATGTGGATTGTGAAGACAAGTGTGTCCCTGTCTGAGAACCCTGTTGGTGTTGTCCCTGATTTCCTGCTATGCGATTTTCACTAAAACCGCCACTGAAAGACCCTCCTATCTTGGCCTTCTTACGTAAATAAATAGTTGTATGCTCATCATGTCCCTTGTTTTCAATATTTCTAGCGAGATCGACTGCATCAGAGTAGGATAAAGTCTTCATCTGTGGGGCTACTGCAGTGTATAGACGACCAACCAACCCATTAACAAACCTCTGACCTCTAGCTTCTTGGGTAGACACTAAGTAAGGAGCATATCTAGCTATATTACAAAACTTGGTATTATAAGTTTACCCATCAATATCTGGAGTCCGAACCAATCTCTCAAAGTCTCTAGCATATTTTTACCTCAGGCTGTCCGGAGGAAAATGATCCATGGACAACTTACTGAACTCGTCCCATGTTAGTGGTGCTGCTCCTGCTGGCCTTCCTTGCAACACAATTTCAAGCCATGTATTGGCCATATCCTCTAGTTTGTATGCTGCGAGCTCCATGACTCTCTCACTAGAACATCCAAGAGCACGTAATGCCTTGAGTGTCCCATCCAAGAAACTTTGAGGATTTGCTGAATTATCGGAACCTGTGAACTTTGGTGATTTCAATTTCAGTAACTCTTACAAGGATACCTCCTTATTCGTACAACAGTTCGCACTGGTGATGGAGTGTACTAAACTCCGTGTTCTTGTACATGATGTGGCATAGTAGCTTGAGATTGGCTCATGTTTACTTATATACCCAGCATCTCTCCCGTATTTTTTTGTTGATATGGTGCCTAGGGTGTCGCAGTGAGTCAAATGAGTTTGGGCTCAAATTGACACCCCTAACTAGGAATGATTATAAATAGAAAAATATGAAAATTATATTTTGTATTATTGGTAGGTATTCACATATATATTTTGTACCATAGAGAGTAAGATGCAAGAGACTTGCTAGTTGTACACAACTCTATATATATTGGGAGGAAGTGAAAGTTCATCGTCCAAGCCCCTAATTCAACACGACCCATCGTGAATTTACTATGAGTTGCGCTGATAGTCGATCACCAAATATACTTTGACAAGTGAGAACTATGATATCTGGGTAAAAGCAGCTATCAATGGTCTTGAAGCAAAAAGGGAAATTTGGTTTTATTAATGGAGATTACCCCAAAACCAGTGTTTGAAACTGGAGCCGAATATCAAGCGTCGCAAGTTAATAATTTAGCCATATGTTGTTTAATTCTGTCGAAGACCCTATTAAAATATAAAGTTAATAGTCAGATGTGGAAAGACCTTAAGGAGCGCTACACAGTCGTAGGGGAAAGAAAATGTTTAACAAAAAGTTGACAAGTACTTTGAGCCCATTGATTTAGGCAATATTGGAAAGAGCCAGTTGAGAGGATGCTCGCGCTCTTGTTGGACGTGACAGTCAGTTACAGTGGGTAAACATTGCCTAAGCACATTTGACCTCCAACAATGGTGTCGACAGCAGTGAGGTGGCAGAGGCGGTTCAACTTTTAAGGTTTTTTAATATTGAACACATTATATTTTTAAAGTTATGAGTTCATATCTGCTATTTTTGCAATTTAAATAAATTTTCGAAAGTTATGGTATGTGGAACGCTATATCCGCCTCTGTGAGGTGGAGCATGGGTTGGACTTTCTTTCTGCCGAAGGGATGTTGCGTGTTTATCATATACTTTTTGCGATTTGCCTAATTTTAAATATCAGAGAGTGCTTGGGATCACCTCAAGCTAAGTAAGAGCTCTGCTTACGTGCCTTTATAATTTTTAAAAAACAAGCTGAATTGACCATAGTATATATGATCTTGAATGAGGTGCCTATAGTTTTCTCCCTTTCATAAATCATTAGGTATTGGTGGGAAACGATCTTCTATATATTTTCATTTAAACTGTCAGATAAATCACATTGTCACAGCTCCATACTCTTCCTAGTCTCTCTCTCAAAATACTATCATGGATATTGTGTTGACTCAGTTCCATAAGGTCCAGATGGAGGCCATTTTGGGGCCCGAATTGGAGCCATTTGAAACCTTCATTTCCAATCACATGGAAAGCTCCGAGGAAACAGTTTCTGAGGCTAAGTCAATGTTCAACATGATGAAGCACAAGGATCCTAACTCCTTTGCTCTTAAGCTTGCTCTTGGCTCTTCCTATGACATTTACTCCCGTGAAAAGTGTACTGTCCTCTTAAAACAGTTGCTTACTGATGAGGATGACTTGTGCACTTGGAGCAATCTAAGTGTGTCAACTCAATCCACCATCAAATCAATCCTCCTTAGTCGAATCAAGAGCGAAGAATCAAGATTCATCATCCAAGAGCTCCGTGACACTGTTTCGAAGCTGGCTGCTTCACTTCTTCCAGATAACAACTGGCCGGAATTATTGCCGTTCTTGTACCAGTGCCTCACTTCCACTTCAAACAACTACTTAAAGAGGTCAGCTTTCATATTATTTCGGCAACTAGCCAAGGACATAGGTGAAACAATTGTCCCTTGCGTAAAAGATATGCACTCACTATTCTTAAATACACTGAATGACGATACCCTCGATGTAGATGTGAGGATCGAGGCCATGAGTGCTGTGTTCAACTTCATTAAGTGCGTATTGAGTTCAAATGAAAAGGAGTTGTTTCAGGATTTATTGCCAGGTATGATGGGGACGTTGACTAATGCATTGAGCAACAATGAGGAGAAGGTTGCAGCACATGAACCTCTGAAAGTTTTTATTAAGTTGGCGAAGAATGAGCCTAGGTTCTTCAGGAGGCAGCTAGTGGATGTGGTGGATATCATGTTTGAGATAGCAGAATCTGAGAGTTTAGATCAAAGAGCGAGGCACTTTGCGGTTCTATTCTTTATAACTTTGATCGAGGCGAAGGAGAAGGCCGCAGGCATGCTGAAGAGATTGCCTTTGTTTATTAGCAGATATTTTGCAATGTTATTAAAGTTATTACTAGATAGTAAAGATGACCCTGCTTGGAATAGTGGCGAGAACGTGCATGATTATGCAGGGATATTGATCTGTGACCACAAAATTGGCGAGGAGGGTTTGCACCAGTTTTCTCTTGCATTACAAGGTGAGTTTACTACTCATATTGCAATAGAGCAGTTGTGTGCTTACTTGGCTGCCCCAGAGTGGGAGAAGCGCCATGCAGCTCTCATTGCACTTGCTCAGATAGCTGAAGGTTTCTCAGAGGTACAAGAATTGTCTTAGTGTGTATTAGTTATGGCTATGGTTTGATTATAAGGCATATTATTTCAACTCATTGTATTTAGGCGGTGTTTTCTGCTGGCCAACTGCTTAAATTTACAAGATAGTTTGTCCACAACTCTGCCAGAATGCTTTATACTCTATGCTTTATTGTTTAAAGTTATCTCTTTGACTTTTTCTCTTAGGCGATTACCTTGGAATCATAGCTTCTTTACTATTACAGGTGATGATTAAGAATCTGGAGCAAATGATGAATATGGTTTTAAACTGTTTCCAAGATCCTCATCCTCGAGTCAGATGGGCTGCTTGCTGGGCAATTTCTCAGTTGTTGATTGACTTCTCTCCGCTTGTGCAAGAACAATACCATAACCAAATATTCCTTGCATTAGCTGCAGCCATGGATGATTTTCAAAATCCTCGAGTGCAGGTCTGACCAATGTAACGTTTACTAATGCTGCTAACCCTATGAATAATTGCAGGCTAACATAGAAGATTAAATTATCATTGATGCATGAAACTACCAGCAAAAGTTTTTATTCTTACTGCACATTTACAAGGGGGATGCATATACCATATAGTTGAAGACCTTTACATGGATGATTTTCAAAAGTTCTGTAACAGTTAGTATCATGATTCTATCTAACTTACTGGATTCAGTATTGTGTTTCTGGGAATTTTTTGTTTTATGACTTTTTTGGTTGCAATACGAGCTCTCTTGCTGACTTACAAGATCGTTGACTGATTGTAATAATGTCACACGAGGTATCTAAAATGTAGTCTTGAATAAGTTTTTGAAAAAACCATAAGCCTAAAGATTTGGTAGATGCGACATTCCTCCATTCAGTTGTTGTTACCAGCTAATTTGCTTCCTTTACTCTTTCGCATTTTCATAGGCATTTGCCACGGCAGCTCTCTGCAACTTCTGTGTGCCTGACGAGCCAGAAACTTTGATACCTTACCTAGATGGGATAGTTAACAAACTGCTTGTACTTCTACAGGTGTGCAAATATAGAGGTCACCAAATTACTAAGTATGTCACTGCTGAGTGCTGACAAGAGACTAATGATGCCTTTTTATGCTTTTTGTTGCTTGAAATGCAGCATAACAAACAAATGGTCCAAGAACAAGCATTAACTGCATTCTCTTCTATTGCTCAATCTGTTAAGGTATTAACTGGTGTATTAATTTTTGGCTCAGTACTATTTCTACATATTTATGAATAATGAAGGCAAATATTATATTATATGTCAACAGGAGCACTTCCGAACAAACTATGACACTGTTATGCCACACTTGAGAACTGTCCTGAGAAACGCACATCTTAATTCTAATCTCATTCTTCGTGCCAGAGCAATGGAGTGCATAAGTGTTGTTGGGATGGCTGTTGGCATGGAGAAATTCAAAGATGATGTAGAGCAGGTCTCTTCTTCCAATTATACCCAGTGGCTCCAGTACACATCTTTTTTAGTTCCATACTGATGGAGTGCTGAACACATAATAATCCCATTGATTGGGATTGCTTCTTTCCTGTTTCATTTGTTATGCTATGTCAGATGGCTTTACTGTAGTCAAACCATAGTATATCTCTTGCTCGAGTTACTACGTCTTTCAACAACAAAATAATGACAGGAATATCCTTATTCTTACCATTTCCATTTTGGTCTCCCTCCTTTCCGCCTCTCTTGGCATTCTCTTCTTGTCTTGGCATGCGCTAGCGTGAGCTTATTTGCTTTTGGCCAATTCTCAACAAAGAGCTTACTTTTATTTGTTTCCCTTTTGTTGTTTTCATTAAAGGTCATGGAAGTGCTTATGTCATTACAAGGATTACAAGCGAAGGTGGATGATCCTACTACTAAATACATGCTAGGCGTATGTGTTAATCACTTGATTTTAATATCAATAGTTCTTTATAGATTCGCCCCCCTTTATTTTCTTTATTTCGTTGCAGGCCTGTACTAGAATTTGCAAGTGCATGGGACGGGATTTTCTTCCTTATATGAGTGCAATCATGCCATTTTTAATTAAATGTGCTGAACTTGAACCTGTTATGACCATATCTGCGAAGTTGGATTATGAATATTATGAGTTAAATGATAATAGGTAAGCTTTTATCATTGAGATTTTTGGACTATGAAAATTATGAGTCAGATGATAATAGGTAAACTTTTATCATTGAGATTTGACCATCTCGGCGAAGCTTTTGATACTGTTAAGAAATGGACCTTAAGTCTAACTCAATCTCAAAAGCTAGCTCATGAGGTGAAGATTATCTAAAACAATACAAGGAGATCAAGTCTCCCATCCACTACCAATGTGGGAATCTAACACACCCCGCACGCTTAGGCCTGTCAATTGATGACAATATAATGTGGGGTCCCAAATAGGGTAAACCAAGAATTTAAATGGATTTTGCTTTGATACTATGTAAGAAATGGACTTTGAGCCTAATTCAACCAAAAAATTAGCTCATGAGGTGAGGATTGTGCAAAATCATGAAACCGAGTCCCCCATCCACTACCGATGTGGGAATCTAACAACTATGATTGATGTCTAATTCTTGTTTTGGATTCATCAAAAAGGTGAAGCCTATTGGGGAGAGGTGGTTATCAGGGACAGGGTGTACCTAGGATCTTACTTAAGCTTTACATCTTGCAGTATAGAGAAAATCAAGCTTGGAGATAAAACGACGTTCAAGAAAGGAGATGTCCCAGAGGAGAAAGTTGTAGCCTGTGATATGCTATGCTGGTACAGTGATATATTGCAGGAAGACTTCTACCCATGGATTTCCCAGGTTGGCTTGAATGATCGATCACCTTCATGTTTTCTTGTCCTCATGTGCTGTTAAGTGAGGTCAAATTGAACAAGGGATATCAATGACTTCATGCATGAATCAGGTTGTTTCAATCTTTGTTCCGCTTCTGAAATGCTATATCCACAATCCTCTCAGGAGATCTGCTGTTGTAGGTAGAGTTCTCATTTTCATATGGTTTCTTTGTTTTTCATGTAAATTGTCCAGTTGCTGATGCAATTTTCTTATTTTTGCTGTTTAAGCAATGCCCATCCTGTTGCGTTCTGCTAAACTGGCTTTTGAGAAAGGGATTGCTCAAGGTGAAAGTGAGTCATATTTCGCGAAGTTGTCAGACTATATAATACTGTCTTTGGTAGAGGCTATGCATAAGGTTGTCCTTAACATCTGTACTTATGTTGTTCCTTCTTTTTGGATAATGAGAAAGTGATACCTGATGTGTTATCTCAACAGGAACATGTGACAGAAATCTGTGCAATCATGTTGGGAGAATTGAATTATTGCCTGCAGGTTGGTTATGTTTTAAGCCAGGGTTTTCTTTAATTCTTGATCCAAGTTTGCAGTGTTCTCGTATAACCGATATGTTTCTTTTACTCTATATAATCCAGTATGATCAACATGTTGGCCTTTACATTCCCAAAACAGTAAAAACAACCAATTTTAATTTTATGGGCACTCTTGATATATGACCCTATTTCTTTTCCTTCACTAGAGATCCAAACAAGACAGTCGTCCAAATCAGTTTTATTCTAATAAAAAAGAAAGCTTAGTACATCTCTTATACAAAGGAAAACATGGGTACAAAGAGCAATGACTTGCACGCTAATATGTCCAGGGGATCAAGCCAAGTAGGAGCTCCTTATTTAATTCTTACTTGTGTGGATACAAGCATAATTTATACCATATTAAAATGCTTAAAAGTGGATGTGTGGAATCAAATTTTTCACAGATGTGGTAATCATAATGTTCTCTTGACATGACAAGGTAACACTAGAAAGTCTTACAAATAGCCTATGGCTATTATTTAGAATGTTTCATTAGTATTATCAAAGCAAGGCAGAACAACAGTGAATGAAACAAGTTAGAATTGCAAAGAAAAATTTCTGTTATTATGGTCCTTTTGTATCTTCTTTCAGATTTGTAGACCACTTCCCACTGAAGGTCAGGTTCGTAGCATCGTTAATGAGATAAAGCATGCAATTACAGAAAGTTCAAGTAGAAAACAAGCACTCACAGAGAGAAATAGACCGGAAGACGTTGATGCTGAGGAAGCAGAATTGTTAAGGGGGGAAAGAGAGCAAGAAGAAGAAGTTTTCGAGAATGTATGTTCTATATAAGAATGGAGTTCAGACAGAAGCTGTGTTTTCCGTTTACAAGCATTTCACTTTGAATCTACCATCATTTTTAAATCGATCTAACTTTTTATTAGGTTGGTGAAATATTGATAACATTGATCAAAGCTTTCAAGGCTGCTTTCTTGCCTTTCCTTGAGGAGTTGTCACCATATTTGTTACCTATGTGGGTAAGTCATAACCTCTAAATCCTCTAGATTGTTTTTATTATATATATTATTGTTTTCCACATTGAATTTTTCTTGCTTTTGAAGGCCAAGGAGACAACAACTAATGAGAGATGTACATCTATTTGTATCTTTGATGCTCTTGTGGAGGTGTGCCCTGAAGCAGCTCTAAAGTAGGTCGATTTGTATGGTTTTTTCTCTAATGTTAATTCTCAATTTTGATAGTTACTTCCTGTGACAATTAGGTACTATGATGTTTGTCTTCCATTAATTTTTGACGCAAGCAATGATGAAAATCCAGCTGTTAGACAGGTTTGTACATCTTAGCAGTTGTAACAGTTTTCAGTTAAGTTGCATTTACTATTTGATTTGTTGGAGAACCATATGTCATGTTCAGGCTGCTTTTTATGGACTTGGGCTGTGGGCGGAATATGGTCGTTCTTCTTTCAAACCTTTTGTTGCAGGTATGTTATTGTTGAATGTGATACTTAGACCATTTTCTACATGGAGAAGGGGACAAAAAGTTATATGTTTTTTGTGTTTAATTAAATCTTATGACCCGAACCAGAGGCTCTGTCAAGGATCAAAGTAGTGATAATGCATATGAATGCTCTTGAACCTGAGAATGAAAAAGCATATGATAATGTTGTTTTTGCACTTAGTAAGATATGTCAGTTTCATGGTGAAAGTATTGACTTAGCCCAGGTATGTTCTTTTATTTGTTTATGCATTCTTACACCTTTAGCTCATATACACTTGAGTTGGCATTCCAAAATTTCATTTATAAATTTGGGGTAATTCATTGCATGCATATATCATATAGTAGAAATATCACAATGTTTGATCGCTTTATTGTTTTTCAATATTTATGTTATAGAATTTAAAAGCTAAAAGACAGTAAGTCAAGTGAATCATCCCCACAATTCCCAAAGACTGCGAATATACTCCGCCATGTTTTAACTGTAACACCCCCGACTTTAGACAGAGTCTCACATCGACAAAACACAAGAGGGATGCTGTGTATATAAGTTAACAAGCCTTAGACCCTAGTGACGTGTTTTAAACCCGTGAGGGCCTAGGCCCAGAGCGGACAATATCACTAGCGGGCTGGGCTGTTACAGAATATGTAACACCCCAGACTTTAGACAATCCTACATCGACAAAACACAAGAGGAATACTGGGTATATAAGTTAACAAGCCTTAGACCCTAGTGACGCGTTTTAAACCCGTGAGGGCTTAGGCCCAGAGCGGATAATATCACTAGCGGGCTGGGCTGTTACATATGGTATCAGAGCCGCTCTTGTGTCAGCCTTACCGATGGTGGGTCAGAGTTCAACTGAGTTTAGGCAAATCCCGGTTAGGCGGGGCAAACCTCAGTGCTGAGTCTAGGCGAATCCCATTCGGTGGGGCAAACCTCAGTGAGGACGCATTTTAAACCCGTGAGGGCCTAGGCCCAGAGCGGACAATATTACTAGCGGGCTGGGCTGTTACATTAAACACACACATAGAGATTTACAAGAGTTTCCTATTAGTCATTTCTTGTTCATTTATTTGCTTTACCGTTTTAGTCGAAAGGAGTTTTGGTTAAGCCAATGAGGACTATTCTATAAGTGACTTAATTTGACTAATAACATTACTGCGATTGTAATTGCCCCATAATTCTTATTCCAAGTCATTTGATAGGTTATTCCAGTTTGGTTGAATTGCCTGCCTATAAAAGCTGACTTGGACGAAGCCAAAGACGTTCATGAACAGTTATGTTCAATGGTCGAAAGGTATTGGAACTGGATTGGTTTGCTCTAGTCTTTATACTCATTTACTCTGGATTGGTTTTGTTACCTTGGCATTGATAATCAAGGCTGTTTGCAGGGGTAAACCGATTATATTTGCTTTTAGCAGGTTCTTTACATTAAGTTTTGTTCTAAAACCATAAAAGAGAACATCACAAATGGCAACATAAGATTAGAAATGTTTTCTGTAGATAAATTGTGATTGTTTTTAACGGAACAATGTACATTCTAAATGAACTTTGTAATTTCAGCTTCAGGGAAAACTAAACAAAACACATCTTCCAAACGTTTGAAGTAATATATTAATATTGTTGTAACTAGTTTACAAGTTAATGATATTGCAGCTGGAACGGTGTTGATATATTTGGCATAACAAAATTTCATTAGGCGGTGAAACCATTTAATACAGATGAATTGTTGACTTCTCTGATATGGGGATTTGACTCAACAGAAATCATCTAGTTGGTGGTTGTTACTGGGATTTATCTATGTTTCAATTAGCAATTCAAATCTATCAACATTGTGCTTGTAAACTATAATATGTGTTTACCAAATTTTCTCACTTTCAGGTCAGACAGAGAAGTTTTAGGTCCCAACTATGAGTACCTTCCAAAAGTTGTTTCCATTTTTGCAGAGGTTAGTTTGAGATTACAACCTAAACTTCATTTAGATAGTTTATTGATCTACCAAGATGTTTATCTCATGATATTTGTGGCATTTTTATTGAAGTAACCTTTATATCTCTGTAGCCATCCAGTAATTGGAAGTTGCTTCTTCTGTAGGTTCTATGTGCCGGAGAGGATCTTGCTACAGAAGGAAACACGAAACGCATGATTAATCTTTTGAGGCATTTTCAGGAAACAATACCACCAGCCACCTTGGCATTTGCATGGTCATTGCTATTGCCTCAGCACGAGATGGAGTTGGAATCCATTTTATCAGTGCCTAAGGAAGATGTTAACATTTTAACCCATGCAATGAAACTTGTAGTCTTGTGCTGTGGGAACCAAACATTTTGATTTGGGCAGTGTGGTCTTATCGGCCTGTCTGGTGCGATAATGCTCAGGGTTGGTCAAATGTGTAAGGTTCAGGGCCAGTTATGGAGATCGACTCTTGCAAAGTTCGGACTAGTCATTTTCTTTCTTCTAAATTATATCTATTATACAGTTCAAGTGGTGGTTTTTTTTCTTTATTTCTGATGTTTTTGCTAGCAGTTATTTATCTGTCCCATTTTCCAAATACTCCACTAGCCTCCAGAAACATTTACCTTTGCCCACGGTTTTGTAATACGTATTAAATTCATTAGGCACCTCTCTGGCCTTATAAATGTAAAACAACATCAATGCAGGAGGAAATTATCCTTTCATTGAGTCCTGTTAGGAGCTTACTATGGAATCCTTCTTTCATCGTCTTTGAATGGCTTACAAATAGTAAAATGTAGATAACAAGGGTCGTATGTTGACAATTTCCTCCCCCACCCGCTCAACAAGAGCAACCACGGATAGCTTAACTCAACCTCAAAAGCTACTCATGGGGTGAGGATCATCCAAAATTATGTATGGAGATGTTGGCTTTCCTTTTCAACTAGACCCCTAGGGAGTTTAAAACTTAATTAATAATTTTTTGAACATAAAATATATTTTTGATGTTAAAAAAAAAAAAAGATACAATAATGGGTATTTCGCAGTTTTATACTGCGAATTGGCTTAACGGATTTTTTCGCCGTTAAGGCATTTCGCAGTTTTAAAAAAAATCTAAATTTTTTTAATTGACATTTCGTAGTACAGTACTGCGAATTACAATTCGTTGTACTGAACTACGAATTGCCCTATAAAAACGGGTCGTCTTCTTCCCACAGACAACGA
>NW_017670986.1:218248-346993 GCF_001879085.1 Nicotiana attenuata | reverse complement strand
TTCGGCCCCATCCGTCCCATAAAGAGCAAGAAGTGTAGGTCCCACACACAAAAGAAGTTTTGGATTGCGTGTTTCGGGTGCAAAAATTCGATTTCAATAATATTTACATCGAGGAATTTCAATTTAGTTTATGCCGAAACTCATATAGTCATGCATTAGTATTGTTTAGTATGTTTCCATGTGAATTTTTGTTATGTTAGTGTTTAATTTTGTTTCTTCTATACCCGATTTGATTTATTTGATATCCGAATTTATGTTATGTTTGTGACCAAAAATGCTACTTGATTGTTTGTGTTAAATAATATTATTTATTTTGTTTATTTGTATTGTTGATGTTATGTTCATATTGTATAGCCTTATAGTGCAGTAAAATATAGTGTCTTTTAGCGAAGTAAAATATAGAGCCTTTTAGCGAAGTAAAATGTAGAGCCTTTTAGCGTAGTAAAATGTAGATCCTTTTAGCGTAGAAATTGAGACTTATAATAATTAAGAATTATTCGGTGGTACCGGGCGTCAAAAACCAAGCCTGGAACCCATACATAACTATTATCTCCAATTTCAAAAATCATACTTAATTTAATTTATTAAGTTAACAAAAATCTAAAAATGTTGAAATTGAGACTTATAATAATTAAGAATTATTCGGTGGCACCGGGCGTCAAAAATCAAGCCTGGAACCAATACATAACTATTATCTCCAAGAAGCTCGTTTTCACTGCACAAAACGAACAAAAACCTAAGTTACCCAATACTCAGGAAAAATACTTTAGATATCGCTATAACTTTACTTACAAATCGTGTTGTCTTGACGTTTCATGATGGATATTTTCAGGTTGGTGATAACTCCCAGATGGACCACCGTGGTCCAATACTCCAGACCTACGCAGATTCCAACTAGGGGCGAGGTCATAACTTGTAAAATTCAAATCCGGACGGTACCCCCTATAAAAAATATGAGTGTTAATACAAATCCAATTAAAATATGAAAAAAAAATCGCTAAAACGTAGTAAAATTGAAGTTTACCAGTCGTCTTGTTGATTATATAAAGTGGAAACATTATTTTCTGGCTGCTCATTCGCCTGTGGTGACAAGTTTAAATCAAGGCAAGCTCTTTCATCTCCAATCTGTCCGGCAAACACTGCTCCAGAATAACCACCCGATGATTGGGGGTTATCCCTGCTATGCACGCCCTCATTACTAGGAACGTCTTCCACCTTGACGTACATTTCCAATAATTTTATTACAATAAATTCCCTGTATTCATCCGGAATCCGCAAAAAATCTCTAAGAGTTTCATCATCCTCGATGTTAAACTCAGAATAATAAGCAAACCCCTGCGGAGTCACTGAATAAGGAAATCTACCGGTTACTTTAAGGCTAACCGAACGCCTCCGCTCACTCATTTTTTTTACGTAGCAACGATACTAATGTATCGTACTCCATATTAAGCGGCAATTTAACATGACACTGTGGAGGTGAGCTATACCTGACAGAGTTATTCTCCACCACAATCTCACCCCCCCCTCTCAATACAGTGAAACCCTTATTTTTGGCACTTCAGACATTGTAAAAAATTGAAAGATAAGGAGAAGAGAGAATAAACGTATGTTTGAAGTTTAAGTGTTGAATGAATTTTTATAAAATTGAACGTAATTCACAGTATTATACAATTTTGGGGTGTACAATTTTTCAAAGTAATTCACAGTATTATACTGCGTTTTATGTATTTGAATTATTGTTATGTCAGTTAATTATTGGTGGGGCCTTAAATCAGCTTATTTCGCAGTACTGTACTACGAAATGTCATAAAAAATTATTTTTTTAATATTTCGCAGTTTTATACTGCGAAATACCCATTATTGTATCTTTTTTTTTTTTAACATCAAAAATATATTTTATGTTCAAAAAATTATTAATTAAGTTTTGGACTCGACCCCTAGGCATCTTCCAGAAAAGACTTTTTCTTTTTTCTTTTATAGATCTTGAAGAATAATACTCCCATTAAATAATTGAATTAAAGGAAATTAGAGCTGCTGGAGAATATATAATAAAACAACTTGCATGGCAAAATGTCAATGCCACATTAGATCATTGACATTCCTTGCCGGTTGTTCACTAATGTTTGGAAAAGCTGACTAGTTTGAACCCAATAATAATTTAGGCACCATACTTTTTTTTAAATAATCAAGAAACGAAATAGGCAAACTTGTTGCGCTAATCCTAGAGGTCCTGTTTTCTTGAGTTATTTCTTCATTTTGATTTGGTCTATTTGTCCTTTCCTAAAGGATCAGTTGACTAACTAAGCCCATTTCATTACCTCCTACAAATGGAATGGTTAGACCAAGTCGCCTTGCCTCGCTTTACCCTCTACTTTTCACCTTTTCATATGGTATTGGTGGGAAACATCTTTTCTACATATTCATTTGATTTAATGCTAGATATACCGCATTCACACATCTCCATACTCCTCTCTCTTGTCAAAATACAGTAATGGATGTTCCGTTCGAAACATTTATTTCCGAATACATGTGGAGCACCAAGGATCCTGACTCCCTTACTATTAAGCTTTCTATCTTAATCTACGACTCTGACATTGATTTCCGTGAAAAGTGTGCTGTCTTCCTAAAGAAGTTGCTTACTTCTGATAATGACTTGTCCACTTGGTGGAATCTAAGTGTTTCAACTCAATTCACCATTAAAGCTATTCTCCTTGCGCGTATCCTTATTGAAGAATCAGAATCCATCCTCAAACACCTCGGTGACACTGTTTCGGGTCTAGCAGCTTCACTTCTCCCACGTAACGACTGGCCTGAACTATTGCCATTCTTGTACCAATGCCTTGATTCATCTTCATACAAGTTAATAGAGTCAGCTTCCTCTATATTTGGGCAACTAGCTCACGTCCTAGGCGATACAGTAGTCCCTTGGGTAAAATATGTGCACTCACGGTTACTTAATACACTAAATGATGATACCCTCGATCTTGATAATAGGATTGCGGGCATGACTGCTGCGATAAGCTTCATTCAATTTCAATGCGTATCAAATTCAAATCAAAAGGAGCGGTTTCAAGAGCTATTGCCAGCTCTACTGAGAAGGTTGACTGATACATTGAGCAACAGTGATGAGGAGGTCGCAGCACACGACGTGCTGATACTTTTCATGGAGTTTGCGAGAGATGAGCCTAGGTTCTTGAGGAGGCAGCTAATGGATTTGGTGTCTACCATGTTCGAGATAGCAGAGGACGAGCGTTTGAAAGAGGGGACGAGGAACTTGGCAGTTGGAATTTTGATAACTCTGGTTCAGACGAGAAAGAGGGCCCCAGGTATGATAAAGAGGCTGCCCTTGTTTATTAGCAGATGTTTTGCATTGTTATTGAAGTTATTACTAGATGTTAAGGATGACCCTGCTTGGCATAGTGTCGAGATCATGAAAGATGATACAGGGGAAACAAGTAACTTCAGATTTGGTAAAGAGTGTTTAGAACGGTTTTCTCGTGCATTAGGAGGTAAATCTATTGCTCATATTGCCATAGAGCAGCTATGCACTTACTTGGATGCTCCAGAGTGGGAGAAGCGCCATGCAGCTATCTTTGCACTTGCTTTCATTGCTAAAGGTTGCTTAAAGGTACAACAATACATATCTTAGTTCTGTATTTATAATGGCTATAGTTTGATTATAACAGATATTATTTCAACTCGTAGCGTTTAAGCTGTGGTTTTTGCTGGAAAACTGCTTAAATTTATAAGATAGTTTGCCCTCGTCCTATTAATTTACCAGAATACTTTATATTATGTTTACTGTTTAAAGTCATCTCATAGATTTTGTTTTCTCTTAGGCGGTTACCTTGGAATCATGGCTTCTTTCCTATTACAGGTGATGATTAAGAATCTGGAGCAGGTGGTTGATATGGTTCTTAATTGTTTCGAAGATCCTCATCCTCGAGTCAGATGGGCTGCTTGTAGGGCAATTTCCTCATTGTTGATTGACTTCCGTCCAGATATGCAAGAACGATATCATAACCAAATAATCCTTGCATTAACTGCAGCTATGGATGATTTTCATCCACAAGTGCAGGTCTGTTCTATGTGTTATGTACAATTTACAAGGGGGTTGCATATACCATACAATAAAAATCTTTAACCTTGCCTAGGTTTTAATATGCCTTCAATTTTAAAAGTTTGGTTTTTTGTCCACAGAGACAATACTTGAGTAGTTTCTTTATCAGGCCACTCATCTTATTGCATTTGCTTGATTTCTTTATGTAATCATACTCTGGGGCAAATTAAGGATGTATTGTGTAACATCCCTTCTGGATATTTGCACAATTAGTATTAAAGTTTTATCTAACTTGTTGGCTTCAACAATGTATTTCTGGAAAATTTTATTTTGACATTATTTTGGTTGCAATAAGAGCTCTCTTGCTGACTTTACAAGAACATCGAATGATTGTAATATATGACTGAATGTCAGGGGATGAATCTAAAATTTACCCTTCAAATCAAGTTTGGAAAAAAATGATAAGGCTAAAGATTTGATAGATGCGACGTTACTCCTCCATTCAGTTGCTGATGCCAACTAATTTGGTCTTTTTACTTTCTTTTGGAATTTCTATAGGCGTCTTCCACTAGAGCTCTCTGCTCCTTCTGTGTGCTCGGCAAGCCAGAAACTTCAATATCTTACCTAGAAGGAATAGTTAGTAAACTGCTTGTACTTCTACAGGTGCGCGAATATAGAGGCACCAAATTGTAGGTACTTCACTGCTAACAAGTGCAAGAGACTAATGATGTCTTTTTGTTGCTTGAAATGCAGAATGACAAACCAATAGTCCAACAACAAGCATTAACTGCATTAGCTAGTATATCTCGTTCTGTTGAGGTATTAACTGGTGCATTTCTTTTTGACTCAGTCATATTTCTACTGATATCATGAATCATGAAGATTAATATTTTATACGTCAACAGGAGCACTTCCGAACCTACTATGACACTGTTATGTCACACTTGAAAACTGTCCTGAGGAACACAGATCTGAAATCTAATCTCATTCTTCGACCCGCAATAGAGTGCATAAGCTCTGTTGCGATGGCTGTTGGCAAAGAGAAATTTAGGGGCGACGAAAAGCAGGTCTTCTACAAATTATGCCCCAGTATTGAACACGTATATTGATTCCATTGATTGAACACGTATATTGGTCCATTGATTGAACACGTACATTGATGCCATTGATTGAGCATGTATAATGACGCTATACTAATGGGATACTGAACACATCTTTTTTGGTTCCATCTTGTCTCCGTGTGTCCTATAAGCATCCACTAATGCTTACATTAGGGTAGACTGTCTATATTACACCTCTTGGGGTGCGGCTCTTCTGCGGACCCTACGTGAACGCGGGATGCCTTGTGCACCCGACTGCCCTACTCATGGGATACTGAACACATAACATTGATGCTATTGGTAGGGATTGCTTCGTTCTTGTTTTATTTGTTATGCTTTGTCAGATGGCTTTACTGAAGTCAAACCATAGTATAGATTACTCTTATTTGAGTTATTACATCTTTCAGCAATTATGTACAACTAAATAATGTTAGGGATACCTTTCTGCCTCTCCTGGAATATTCTTTTTCTTGTCTTGGCATGCGCTGGTGTGAGCTTATTTTCCTTTGGTCATTTCTCAACATAGAGCTTACTTTTTATTTATTTCCTTTCTATTGTTGTCATTAAAGGTTATGGAAGTGCTTCTGTCATTACAAGTGAAAGGGGATGTTCCTCTTATTATTGACTTGCTAACAGTATGTGTTAATCACTTTAGTTTAATATCAAAGTTTCTTTTTGGATTGGCCTCTCTTTATTTTCTTTATTTCGTTGCAGGCATATACTAGAATTTGTCATTGCCTTGGACAGAATTTTCTTCCTTATGTGAGTGCATTCATGCCCTTTTTTATTCAATGTGCTCAACTTGAACCTGCTATGACCATCTCTACACAGTCGGACTATGGAACTAATGAATTAGATGATAATAGGTAAGCTTTTATCATTGAGGTTTGACTTTTTCCAAGTTCATTTAGTTTTTTTTTTCTTCTTTTGGTTGAGTTATATAGATGACTATATCGTGTATAAACGGGTATCCAAAGGGTCTTATAAAGATCTGAGACTCCGTTCCACCTATTGCTTAAGGTTTTAAGCTGGATGCTCAAATTCTTTCAAATAATACCAGAGCCGTATGGATTAGCTAACCGGTAGTATACAAGATGGAATCTCTCAGTGTATACTATTTGCATATGATTCTGCATTAACTGATTAACCGGTAGTATACAAGATGGATACCGGCCAAAAGCTTGAACTATGGAGTAGCACTATATATCAAGCCTCTACTCACTATGTTCTGCACATGCTGCTGACTCAAAGTCTGAGTTGGATTGCCAAATTAATCCTAATTTCAAATTCTTCTGATGCACCTGTTTCTGCCTTACCCAACAACAGTTAATTAAATAATCACGATCTCCTGAATATGATTAAAGTTCTGAATATGAGTACCTAGGATCTTACTAAAACTTCGCATCTTTGCAGTATAGAGAAAGTTCTACGGGTGAAAGCTAAAAGCTGTGCTATGCTATGCTTTTGTGCTGGAATATTAAAGGAAGACTTCTACCCATGGACTCCTCAGGTTGACATGAATGATCACCTGCATGTTTTTCTTTTTCTCATGTGCTGTTGAGTGAAGTCAAATTAAACAAGTGACATCATTGGTGCATGAAACAGGCTGTTTCAATTTTGGTTCCGCTTCTGAAATTCTATACCTGCAATGATGTCAAGATATATGCTGTTAGTGGTGAGAATTGTCGTGATTTCATATGGTTTCTTTGTTTTCATGTAAATTTTCCTGTTGCTGAAGCAATTTTCTAATTTTTGCTGTCTAAGCCATGTCCCTCCTGTTGAGTTCTGCTAAGCTAGCTGTTGAGAAAGGGATTGCTCAAGGTGGAAGTGAGTCATATTTCACAAAGTTGTCAGACTATATAGTACTGGCTTTGGTAGAGGCTTTGCATAAGGTTGTCTTAACATCAGTATATGTTGTTTCTTTTTCTTTTTTAAGTTTGGTCGATTTGGATTAAGAGAAAGTGACACTTAATATGCTATCTCACGCAGGAGCCTATGACAGAAATATGTGGACTCATGTTGTATGAATTGAATAATTGCCTGCAGGTTAGCAAGTTTTTTCCTATGATGCATGGTGGTATATTTCTGTTTTAGCTTTTTATATTCCAATATGATCTAACTGTTGCCTATACATTCCCACACAATAAATAACTCCAATTTTTATGGCCACGTCGATATATGACTAAATATCTAAATAAAACACTCGTCCAAACTCATATAAGTTACTAGCATATTCTACTAAAAGTAAAAGAAAGCTTCGTACAACTCTTGTATATATTCTTGTTATGTGTGTGAACATGCAGAATTAATACCAACAAAGGCATGGTTAAACCATAATAAAATGCTTAAAGTGGTGTTTGAATCAAATTTACGACAGAGTGTAATCACAAAAGTTCTCTTGACATGACTAGGAAAGACTAGTGAGACTGACAGAACGATTATTAAATTTGTACTAGATGGACTCCATAGAAACCTTCTTTCAGCAAATCCCTGTTAAGTCAACTTATTTCAATGTTTTTTTAGTAGTGTCAAAGCAAGGGACAACAACAGTGGCAGAGTGCAAGTTAAAATGGCAAAAGAAGTATTTCTGTTTTAATGATCCTTTTGTAGTACATGTTTTCAGCTATGTGGACCACTTCTCACTGAAAGTCAGGTTCATAGCATCGTCAATGTGTCATTACAGAAAGTTCAAGCAGAAAAAATGAACTGAGTGAGAGAGAGAAAACAGAAGACTTTGATGCTGAGGAAGCTGAATTATTGAGTGCGGAAAGAAAACAAGAAGAAAGAGTTCTCAACTCTGTATGTTCTATATAAGAAAAGACTTCAGACATTAAGCACACAATGTTGTCTTTCTATAAGCATCTCACTTTGAATCTACCATAATTCTCAAATCATACTATCTTTTTTATTAGGTAGGTGAAATATTGCGCACATTGATCAAAGCTTTCAAGGCTTCTTTCTTGCCTTTCCTTGACGAGTTGTCGCCATATTTATTACCTATGTGGGTAAGTTATAACCAATATCATCTTAACACTCTTGGTCGTTTATTGCTTCCAACATTCAATCTCTTGCTTTTTGAAGGCCAAGGAGAATACAACTAACGAGAGATGTATATCTATTCTCATCTTTAATTCTCTTGTGGAGGAGTGCCCTGAAGCAGCTCTAAAGTAGGTATATATATTTGTATTGGGTTTTTCTTAAATTGGGTTCCAAAATTGACAATTGCGTCATGTGAAAATTAGGTACTATGATGTATGTCTTCCTTTAGTTTTGGAAGCAAGCAGTGACGAACACCCAAATGTTAGACAGGTTTGTACATCTTAATGGTTGCAAAAGTTTTCAGTCAACTTGCGTTTGCTATTTGTGCTTAGTGCTTACATTGATGTTTTGTTCAGAATGCTCTTTATGGACTTGGCCTTTGGGCGGAATATGGTCCGTCTTTTTTCAAACTTTTTGTTGGAGGTATGATATTGTTGAATGTGATATCGAGATCCTTTTCATCATGGAGAAGGGAATAAGAAGTGATATATTTGTTGTGTTTACTTAATCTTTTGACCTGAACCAGAGGCTCTTTCAAGGATCTATGTTGTCCTTACGCATTTAAAAGCTCGTGAACTTGAAAATGAAAGTGCATATGATAATGCTGTTTCTGCACTTGGTAAGATATATCAGTTTCATGGTGAAAGTATCGACTCAGCCCAGGTATATGTCCTTTTTTTTGGTTATGCATTCTTATCTTTTATTCTCTTGTTTTTATTTTGTTTTCCTAACTCTTAGATACCCCCAACTAATTCCTTCTACTATTATCACATGCGAAAAAGGAAGATTTCACGTATTTTTTTGCATAAATGTATTCTGAGATTCTTTCTCCTTTTTCAGATGATACATTCGTATACAAATTTCTCAAATTTTTTGTCCTTCCTATAAAGACTTGAAAGTAAAGGCTTGAAAGTGATGATCTTTATTGAGTCTTCAATGACCTTTAAATACAAGAAGCAAATAACTAACTCCCTAAGCTAACTCCTCTGATGGAGGAGAACGTAACAACTTAACAAAATTAACTCCCCTAAATAAGAGACTTATTGTAATCTAAAACTAGCAACTAAGTAGGAACTAAATCTTAACAACTCAACTAAATAAGAGGTAAAAGAGTAACTGCTACTGCTGCATATGTGCTAATACACCCCCCTCAAGGTAGGCGGTGTGTAACAACGCCTAGCTTGAATAAGTTACTGTCAAAGGATGCCTTGGGCAGTGCTTTAGTGAGAGTATCCGCGAGCTGATCTGCTGAATGAATGTGGACAATCTGAACTTGTCTTTGCTGCACTTGCTTGCGAACAAAGTGAAAGTCCACAGCAATGTGTTTCATGCGGCTGTGGAACATAGGATTTTCACACAAATATGTTGCACCAACATTGTCGCAGTAAATGGTTGGTGCGTGCAGAACAGGAATGTATAATTCTTTCAACAAGTTCGTTACCCAATTAATTTCAGCAAGTGCACTGGCGACTGCACGATATTCAGCCTCAGTTGATGAGCGAGCAACAGTTTTTTGTTTCTTGGATGACCAGCACACAGGATTTGATCCAAAAAACAGTACATAACCTGTAGTAGAGGTTCGATCATTCACATCTCCAGCCCAATCCGCATCAGTGTACATGTGAAGCTTGAAATCATTGCGTCTGAGTATGCGGAGACCAAACTGAATCGTTCCTTGGAGATACCTAAGCACGCGTTTGAGTGCTTTCCAATGTGTTTCAGATGGACAGTGCATGAATTGGGACAGTTTGTTAACAGAAAAACTTATGTCTGGTCGGGTGAATGACAAGTACTGTAGCTTACCCACAACTTTTCTGTATCGAGTAGCATCAGTTGGTTCCGCACCATCATTGAGCTTAAGTATTTCCGTCGAACTCATTGGAGTTTTTGCCGGCTTGCAGTCACTCATGTTTTCCTCCGTCAGAATATCACTGATATAATTAGATTGTGACAGAATGATTCCATCATCACCACGGAGCACCTCGACACCAAGAAAATATTGGAGATTTCCAAGATCTTTAATCGAAAAACGTTCAACAAGTGAGTAAATAACCTGATCAACAATACGCTTGTGACTCCCTGTGATGATAATATCATCTACATACACGAGCAAATACACCACACTGTAAGAATGTTGACAAATGAAAAGGGAGGCATCCGACTCAGACTTTACAAATCCCAAGTAAAGAAGATGAGCCTTGAGTTCGTTGTACCAAGCTCGAGGAGCTTGCTTGAGTCCATATATTGCTTTTTTTAGACGGCAAATATGAGGGAAATTGCTCGTCTTCAAAGCCTGGAGGTTGAACCATATAGACCTCTTCCTCTAGATGTCCTTGTAGGAATGCATTATTGACATCAAGCTGCCTGAGTGGCCAATTCTGTTGAACTGCCATTGAGAGCACCAATCGAACTGTAGTTTGTTTCACAACCGGACTGAACGTAGCATGATAGTCAACTCCTGGCCTTTGGGTAAATCCTTTTGCAACGAGGCGCACCTTGTAGCGATCAATTGTTCCATCAGCTTTTCTCTTTATCCTGTATAACCACTTGCAAGACACAATATTTTTACTGGGGTCATTTGGTACCAAATCCCAAGTTTGATTTTTCATCAATGCATCAAATTCGCTCTCTGCCACTCGGGGAATTTGTTAGCTTGACGGAAAGTGGATGGGGTGATTGTGGGTGACAAATACGCCATGTAGTCAAAAATCTTTTTTGTTTTCTGAATGTTGTTTTGTGAACGAGTGACAACACGATTTTGAGATTGGGTAGGAGGTATGTTGGTTGGCATGACTGGAGTGGGTAAGGGAGCAGGTTGTGTGGTTGTTGGAAGTGAGACAGATGTGTTGGTGATATTTGGGTTATGTGATTGCATTGCACTGTTTTTGCGGCTGTAAACTATTGGAAAAGAAGGATGCTTTGTAATTTTGGTTGATGGTTGTTGGGTATTTATTGGTGATGAAGAGGGTATTGTTGATAAGTTTGGAAGAGACTCTGTAGGATGGGAGTCATTTGAATTCCTAGGGATAACTGTTGGGGTTGGTAGAGGGGGATAAGATTGGATATCATGAAGAGGGGGAGGGGTAGGCAAGGTTGGAGGAAGAGATATACCTGGATTTGCAGATTCTGTTGAAGCGCAGCCAGAGGAGATGGTCTCAGTTGTACGTAAGATGGACTCTGCATTGGGTAAAATCACTGGGGAGGGTAAATCTATGTTAACTGAAGGAGAGAAAATAGGAGATGCAGTTGAGTTTGTTTGGGTTGGTTTTTCCCACGCAAGTGTTTTAAAATTTGAGGAAATTTTTGAAAATATATTCTGGAAAGGAAAAATATCTTCAAAAAATTTTACATCACGAGACAGGTATATTTTTTAGGCTTTCGGATCAAAACATTGATGACAATGATAATTTGATGAAAAACCCAAATAAACACACGGGGTCGACCTCGGCTCTAATTTATTTTTTGTGTATGGTTTTAGCCACGGATAACATAAACACCCAAAAATTTTCAAAGAGTGATAATCAGGTGTTTTTCCAAATAACATTTGAAAGGGTGATTGATTTTTTAAAAGTGAGGTAGGCAAGCGATTTATTAGATAAACAGCATGTTGACAAGCAAACGACCAAAGAGACGTCGGAAGCGAAGCTTCATGAAGTAATGTTCTTGCAGTTTCAATAATATGTCTATGACGTCGTTCTGCAAGAGCAACTCTTTGAGGTGTGTATGGAGGAGCTAAAAGATGTTCAATACCTTGAGAGCTTAAGTATGGATCAAGGCTTTTATATTCTCCACCACTATCTGTATAGATTGACAGAACTTTTGTATTAAAACGACGTTCCATTAATGCTTGAAAATCTTTGAAAAGTTCTTTAACCTCACTTTTAGTTTCCAATGGATAAAGCCAAGTGTATTTTGTATATTGATCAACAAAAATGCAGTAATATAACTTTTTATCAATTGATAAAACCGGTGATGGACCCCATAAATCACTGAATATTGTTTGAAATGGTTTTGAGCTTGATAGCGTAAGTTGCTGAAAAGGATGGCGATGAACTTTGTTTGATGAACAAGAATTACAAACTGAAATTTTTTCTCGCAAGCAGGGTAGCGAGAATTTATTTAAAACAAAATTTAAAACTCTTGCGTGCGGATGACCCAATCGTCGATGCCAAGTGATAATAGAGGAGTTGGGGGAGGCCACATGTGCTCTTGGTGAAGATGAATTTGGCCACTCATACAGACCAGCTCTACTCCGACCGCGTACCAACGGAGTCTGCGTTTTCAAGTCCTTAACACAAAAATGAAAAGGGAAAAATTCAACAGAAGTTAGATTATCTTGACAGAATTTTGAAACTGAAACCAAGTTTTGTTTAATGCTAGGAGCACAAAGAGTATTAGAGAGTTTGAAAGCATTATTTGATGCATGTATTTGAGTTAAACCAGTGTGAGTTATGGATATTTTGTTACCATCACCCATAGAAACTTGCTCCATGCCATTGTATGCTTGCAAGTTGTGCGGTTCAGCAGTGATGTGATGAAATGCACCGGAGTCGAGAATCCAAGGATTTGGTGCTGTTTGCATGGCTGAAATGTAGTTGGCCTTGGCCTCATAATGATTATGAGATTCGGACCTACATACACTTGCAACGTGTCCTACTTTGTTGCATAATTAGCATCTAACACGTCCAGAGTTGGTGGTGTTTGAATAGCGTGACTGCTGGTTGGTAGGAGCAGATCGATTGTTGTATCGCCACTGCTGGTTGTTGCTGCTGTTGTTGTTAGCGGTGCGCCTATTGTTCCGGTTGGTGGCAGGAGCAGGCTTATTTTGTGAAGCATAAGCTGCAGTGATTGAGCTAGCAGGTTTCTTTGACTCTTCATGCGTCAAGAAAAGTTCATGATCAAGGAGCTTTTCATAGAGTTCTTCATAGGAAATTGTAGACTCACGAGCCCGAATAGCTGCTGAAATTTCACGAAACTCTGGACCCAGACCGCTAAGAATCTTAACGATGAGTTCAGAGTTTGTGACCGGGGCACCAGCGGTCGAGAGTTCATCAGAAAGAGAGCGAATATTTTGTAGATATTCGGTGACTGGTTGGGAATCTTTATTGAGTCTGCAAGACGATCACGAAGACTAAAGATTCTAGTTTGCGACTTGTTTGCATAGGCAGTGTGTAATGCATCCCATCCTTTCTTCGCAGTCTCAGCAGTTGCAACAGTAGTGGCAATTGTTGGATCAACAGATGCCATGAGTGCATTTTGAATTAGTTGATCTTGGCGGAACCAAAGAGCATATGTTGGGTTGACACTAGTGACTGTGCCTGTTGTGATAGTGCTGGATGGAGCAGGAGTAGACCCATCTAGATGACCAAAGAGATCATGGCCGTGCATGAGCATGGAAAATTGTGCCTTCCATGTCGCAAAATTATGACTTTCAGTTAGTTTAATCGGAAGTTGGGATGCAGGATTGAACTGGACAATAGTCGTGGTGGTGTTATTATCAGCATTGACTACGCTGGTGGTGTTGGCCATTTGTGGAGGGTGGGAGGGAAAAAGAAAATAAGGATCTTACTCGTTAGAGTGTTATTTAGGCTCTTGATACCATATAAAGACTTGAAAGTGATGATCTTTATTGAGTCTTCAATGACCTTTAAATACAAGAAGCAAATAACTAACTCCCTAAGCTAACTCCTCTGATGGAGGAGAACGTAACAACTTAACAAAATTAACTCCCCTAAATAAGAGACTTAATGTAATCTAAAACTAGCAACTAAGTAGGAACTGAATCTTAACAACTCAACTAAATAAGAGGTAAAAGAGTAACTGCTACTGCTGCATATGTGCTAATACTTCCAACTTATTTAATTAAACTTTTGTTGAAGGTGTTTCAGTCAGTAGAAAAGGAACTGTAGACACTTTCATATGTTAAGGAAATTGACTGCAAATATACTTCATGTGATTAGTACGACGGTGTGTGTTGTTTGTTAATACCTTTTGATCAGGTTTTGTTTCATTGTGAATGTTCTCATCCATTAAATTTGGTAAAACATAATATTCTGGTCTGTAGTGATGAAATGATGCTCCTCCAATGTAATTTCCCATAATTCTTATTCCAACACATTTGGTAGGTTATTCCATCTTGGTTGAATTGCCTGCCTATAAAAGCTGATTTGGTTGAAGCCAAACTTGTTCACGAACAGTTATGTTCAATGGTCGAAAGGTACTGGATTCTTTTGGTCTAGTTTTATCCTCATTTACTCTTACTTTACTATTGCAAGTCTTGGTTTTGTTACCTCAGCAATATTGGTCAATTGCTTTTTGTGGTTGTTTTTCATTACTTTATAGTATTCCTGCATCAATATGATTTATCAATTATTTCGTATTACCAGGGAAAATATTTACAAGTATAGCAAGAACCCTCAAAAACTCACATAGATTTGGACATGCAGCCCCAATTTTAGTGCCCTCATATCTACATAACTACTCAACTACAAATTATGGATAAAAATTGAAATTTTGTAAGTATCTTGCTATCTTAGAATTCAACATTCCACGACAGTGCACTTCTTGGATTATCAGTTTGATCATCTCCTCACTGTTTCTTTGTGTTCCTCTGAAGGTTCTCCAGTTTCGTTCCTGCCAAATATAATAAACAGCACACGCGAGTACCATTCTGTATGTTGCACACATTTGCTTCTTTCCTGATGCATGCCTTATTGCCCACTGTTTTTCAGCATCCCAACCTTGTACATTCCTTTGTATCCCCATCCATTGTAGCAGCTTCCTCCATATACTTGCTGAGTAGTTGCACTGAAAAAACAAGTGTTCATGACTTTCTGCTACCCTTTCACATAATGTGCATGCTGAACTGATTGTTATGCCCCATCCTATTAGTCAGTCTCTCGTATACAACATTTCCAGGATTTCCAAGTACAAAATGAATCTCCATTTAGGACTGCTCCAGTTATTACACAATAATCTCCTCCACTCCACTTTAGGTAGATCACCTCTCAACTTGCTGTACATCAATCTGATGGAGTATTTCTTCACGCTCAACACTTCTTCAATTGCTATGCTAGCCTCAGTTAGATATTTACCAGCTCCCAGAATTTTTTGCACTAACCATGAGGCTTGATTAGCTTTCACTTGGCATATTACTTGTTGTTTGATGTAGTAAGCATGAATCCACTGTATCCACAATCTATCCTTCTTCTTGTTTAGATTCCACAGTTGTTTGATTAGTGCAGCTCTATTCCATATAACCATATCTGTGATATTCACACCCCCTGCAGTTTTTGGCCAACATAATTGTCTCCAAGCTATTAAAGCTTTAGCTTTGGTTTCTGTTTCACCTGTCCACAGAAATCTCTTGCAAATTGTCTCAATTCCTTGTAGGATCTTCTTAGGTAAAGGAAATATCTGTGACCAAAATGATTGAATAGCAAATAAAACACTTTTGATCAACTGCAACCTTCCTGCATAAGACAGAAACTTTGCTGTCCAGTTTTTGATTCTGCCTAACATCTTATCTAGTAAAGGTTGACACTGTGCAATAGTTAGCCTTTTACTACTCAATGGGACTCCCAAGTATCTGAAAGGCAAAGAGCCTTTAGAAAAACCTAAACACTGGATAATGTTTTGTTGAATATCTTCAGTGACCCCTCCAAAATAGATACAACTTTTTTCCTGATTAGCAATCAGCCCTGAAGCCTTTGAAAACTGTTGAAAACATTCATATAATAGCTGTATAGACACCACATCTCCCCTGCAAAACAGCAACAAGTCATCTGCACAACTGAGTTGGATAATATTCAGCTTCTCACACCTAGGATGGTAGTTAAAGTCAGGCTTCTCTTTAAGAGTCTTCAAGCTCCTTGTAAGATACTCCATAGCTAGCACAAACAAATATGGTGATAATGGATCACCTTGTCTAACTCCTCTCTTTGCATCAAAAGGAGTTGTTGGCTTTCCATTAACCACAATAGCATAAGACACTGTAGTAACACATGACATAATCCAAGAGAGAAATTTCCCTGGGATATTCATTTCTGTAAGTACTTGCTCAAGGAAACTCCATTCTACAGAATCATACGCCTTTTGCATATCAATTTTAACCATACATCTTGGTTACACACCTTTTCTCCCATATCCTTTAACAAGTTCATGCCCCAGTAGAACATTGTCACTTAGTATTCTCCCTGGTACAAATGCTGCCTGACTTAGATCAACTAAGTCTCCCATTACTGACTGCAGCCTATTTGTGAGCATTTTGGAAATAATTTTGTAAATAATAGTGCAACAGGATATTGGCCTAAACTGCTTTATAGAAGAAGGATTTTTCACTTTTGGGATCAGAGTAACTGTTGTCCTATTTATTGGTTTATACATTATACCATCATCAAAGAATTTCAGAACAGCTGTTGTAATGTCCTTGCCAATTATATGCCAAGTCTTCTTGTAGAAGTAGGCATTGAAACCATCTCCACCTGGTGCTTTTGAGTCACCAATCCCCTGCAAGGCTGTCTTCACATCTTCCTTAGTAAAAGGGGCTATAAGCTGAAGCTGTTGTGATCTTTTAAGTCTTGGACCATTCCTCATTATGCTAGGATTAATAGTAGGCATGTTGTTAGTTGATCTCCCTAATAATCCTCTATAGAACCCCACTATCTCCTGTTCAATGCCCTCTGGATTGTTGATCAATCTTCCATTGCTATTTGTTAAACTCTTTATTTGGTTTTGTGCTACTCTCCCTTTCATGCTTGCAAAGAAAAAGCTGTGTTGGAATCACCTTAGTTGAAGCCATTGTATTCGAGACTTTGCTTATAATGCTCTCTTCTATATTACTTCAATTCTCTATTGCCTGCTTTGTGTTTTCTCTCCACCACAAACATATCAGCTGCTGTGTTATTCTCATCATGTGCTTGAATGTTTTGCTAATTCTTCCCTTAGCTGCTGCACCTTCTTTGTTGTATTGAAATTCTCTCTTGTTTAACCTTTTCATCCTTCTTAATCTGCTTCAGATTACACCATATATCCTTCATATTTCTATCTCCTTTTCCCATCTGCTTCTTATTATTTCTTCAAACTCTGGATGCTTAGTGAGACAGTTAAAAAACTTGAAAGGTCTCCCTTTATACTCCATTCCAGACTCCACCTCTATACATAAAGGAGGAAGAATCAGATGATACAGGTACTGGTGCGGGACATGTATCATTTGTCTCTCGCCTCCGCGAATAAACTTGAAACAATTGGAGGGTCTTGCTAGAGCAGGTACTGAAGGCATAATAGTCGATCGGTGCTCCAATAGAAGAACTGGAGATCGAAGCGTATCATCTGATTGTTCTGTTCAAAGTACGGGTAACCTGATATACTAGCACTCATCTTCCTCCCCCTGGCTTGTAGAAATGGGGAGGTGCATAGAAGAATGGTGTAGTCTCTAAAAATACCACATCAGTTGACACTAAATATTTGCCAAGCTCAGTAGAATTAACATCGATACCCTTCTTGAAGGCGAGAATAGCCCAGGAAAACACACTTCACCGCCTTGGGATCCAACTTGGTAAGTAGATGGTCGAACATCTCGAACATAACATGTGCTTCCAAACACCTTAGGTTCCACCGGAAATAATGACTTATTCGGAAAAAGAACACTATAAGGCACATTACCATCGAGTACACTAGATGGCATGCGATTAATCAGAAAACAAGCCGTAGAAACCGCATCAGCCCAGAACTGTTTAGGAACCTTCATTTGGAACAAAAGTGCTCGAGCTGTCTCAAGTAGATGCCGATTCTTCCTCTCAGCAACTCCATTTTGAGAGGGTGTATCAACACATGAAGACTGATGTAATATACCATGTTGTCTCATGTAGGACTGAAATAACTCTGACATGTATTCTTTAGCGTTATCACTCCTTAGAGTACGTACTGAAGCATTGAATTGAGTTTTGACTTCAGCACAAAAGGCAGAAAAATGAGTAAACACTTCAGAGCGGCTCTTCATAAAGTAAATCCAAGTCATTCGAGAAAAATCATCTATAAAAGTGACAAAATACTTATGCCCAGTTTTAGAAACAATCGGACATGGTCCCCAAACATCAGAATGGACCAACTCAAAAGCTGACTCAGCTCGCGTATTAACCCTTGGATTTAACGAGATGCGATGGTGTTTTGCAAATCGACATGACTCACAATCCAATGATGAAATATTCTGAAACTGAGGATAGAGCTTCTTTAACAAAGGCAAAGAGTCATGTCCAAGTCGACAATGTGCTTCAAAAGGAGACACGATACTAGAGCATGCAACAAACCGTGGCTCCCATTCATCAAGAATGTAGAGATCACCAGATATATATCATTTACCAATAACCTTCATCGTCTTAAGATCTAAAAACAAACAATGATCGGGAAAGAATGCAACACAACAATTAAGGTCTTTGGTAATTTTACTAACAGAAATCAAGTTAAAGGCCAAGTTTGGTAGACTTAATACAGATGACAGGGTAATAGAGGAAGTTGGTTTAACAGTCCCAGATCCAAAACTGCTACAAGTTGATCCATCAGCTACAGTAACCGGAGAGGGTGCTTTATGTGAGCGAAAGCTAGAAAAAATATTTGGATTACCTGTCATGTGATTTGTAGCACCAGAATCGATCACCCATTTATTGGAAGAGGTGATAAGACATGTTTTATCTGACCCAGCAAAGGCAGTAACTGAAGAAGATTCCTTAACTGATTTATGATATTGAAGGAATTTTAGAAACTCATCCGAAACCAATATTGTTGGACTAGGAGTTGTTGCATTATTATTCTTTACCATCATTTTTTTCTTTCAATAACAAACTGATTAAACTAACAGAGGTCCCCGAAGCTAAAAGATACTCAAACAGATCCTGGTAGATACGAAATCAACAATCTATTGAACAGGATTCAACTTTAATAATCCACTCAACCAAATCAGAGAACCAAACGAATTTGTCCCCAACTCAAACAAAATTAGAGACCAAAAAAGTTTCTGATAAGGAAAGATCCAACAGACAATATCAAGTCACTAATCGATCACCACAGTGAGTCAAAATTAAAGATGCAAGCTTCTCACACAGGCAGCCTCCAAGAAAAATACCACAGAATTAAAGAAATCGAATAACCAATAAACCAAACTCAAACCTGACCAAACAAAGTGAGAATACGATCTGGTCTGAGGTTGTTCTTTGCCAAAATGTGGTTCTATGATCAGAGAACCACCACAAGTCAATTGAAAATGTCAAAAAGACCTCAGATTAGCTTCCGGCCAAGGAATTTCCGGCAGCGGATTCGACTCAACTCCGGCGAGCAGTAGACCTGCTCTGATACCATGTAAAGTATAGAGACAATAGAGAAATCCCTCTTGTATTGTATTCAAGAAATAACAAGTATATATACAAGTACATAGAGCCTTAACTATGGAAAGAATCAAAAAGGAAATGAAATCCTATAAATCTGTTGTGAATCCCTATAATTATGCTAGCTATGTATATTACATAAGATTATGTCTACATTCATTATCTAACATTTACCTTGTTGTAAAACAAAAAATGAGAACATTACAAATGAGAACATATGTTTAGAAACGTCTTCCCAAGATAAAACATTTGAAGTGGTATATTAATAGTGTAGTAACTAGTTCAAGTTAATGATAGTGCAACTGCATTAGTTTTGATATGCTCTGGTATAAGAAAAATTTCTATAGGTGGTAAAACCATTTAATACAGATGATAATTGACTTCTCTGATGCCGCGATCCAACTTGATAAAAGCATCTTGCTGGTAGTTGTTACTGTGTTTTCAGTAAATAAATTAAACATTAACATGAAGTCTCGGGTATTAACGCCTTTTTAGTCTTCTAATGTTAACCAATTTTCTCACTTGCAGGTCAGACAGAGAACTTCTAGGTCCCAACTACCAATACCTTCCAAAAGTTGTTTCAGTTTTTGCAGAGGTCAGTTTGAAATCAAACTATTAGATCGATGCTAGATTGAGTTGTTCATTTTTGATAGATATAAAGATTTTGCAACTGCGATTCTTTTACTTATTACTTGTAAGCAAAGTATTAAAACCTTATGAAATTTGAAGAATTATATTTGTCTGTATTTTTGTTTGTGCCTTGTTTTCAAAGTCTTAATTCAACTAACAGGTCTCTAGCTGAAAATATCTGATAAAACATAAGGTAAGAGTTAATCTATTAAAGTAGAGTAAAAACAAGTCCAATTATGTTGTTGAATGTAACATTTTATGTATATGTAAACATTTGGTAATTAACTGCTACTTCTTCTGTAGGTTCTATGTTCTGAAAAGCATCTTGCAACAAAAGAAACTGCAGATGGCCTGATTAATGTATTAAGGCATCTTCAGCAAACACTACCACCATCCACCATGGAATCAACATGGTCATATCTTTTGCCTCAACAGGAGATGGAATTGAAATCCATTCTATCAGCTGAAGAAAGTGTCCTTAAGACCATCGTCAACGGATACCATCATGGCAATATATCCCCTCAAAACCATAAGCTTTCTACGGACATTAGTACGATAAAATCCACGATCATCAGGAACATCCAAAAGTTTTAATTCATCCTTAATCAAATCGAAACAAATAATGAATTCCACATTTGAAGTAGCAAGCCAATATACTAAATCATTTAGAGAAATCTCAGGTCCGTACGCAACAGTTTGGCTAAGAAGTGTGAATGGTACAGTCTTCCAAGAACCTGAACTGAGGGTATAAACCCAAGCCAAATATGCTCCTTCATCTTTACTCCAAATTGGCTCAAAAGGGACTTTCAAAAGTTTATAGTCATTGCTTTCTTGAACATAACCAAGTCTCATATAAGTAAATCTCGTACACTCAGATGGTACATTAATGCACTTATATTTCTTAGTAGCAGGATTCCACAAGATGACTTCTGGTGATGTGTATATATTATTCATCAAACATATTAAACCATAATAAGAAAATTCAAATTTTGCAAAGTGCTCAGTCTCAATAGTAAAAGGTGAAGGCAATTTTAATAAACCATAATCATTGTTAAGATGGAGCAAAGCGAGATATGGGAAGGCAAGATTATCACGATTCTGAAGAATAAGGGAAGGAGCAGGACGAGTATCTGCACCATTGTATCTTTCGGCAAATTGGAGGCGAGTGACTCTTCATTATGTCTTAAAGGGTGTGACGACCCAAAGGGTCATCACGTATTTTCTTATTCATTCCGTGCTTTTGAGGCCTTAAAAATCTCATTTTGGGGTTGCCTCGATTTGCATGCGCAGTCAAGGCGCGTAGCCGGAAAGCTTAAATATGAATTCTGTGAGAAAAATGCTAAATTTTGATATTAAATTGAATAAATTTGACTTCGGTCAACATTTTGAGTAAATGGACCCGGAGCCGTGATTTGACGGTCCCGGAGGGTCCGTAGGAAAATATAGGACTTGGGCGTATGCCCGGAATCGAATTCCGAGGTCCCAAGCCCGAGAAATGAATTTTTGTGTGAAATTGTTTTCTGAAAATGATTAAGGAAAATGAAAATGGAATTTGATTAAAAGACTGTGGTATCGGGCCCGTATTTTGGTTCCAGCGCCCGGTACAAGTCTTATATGTGGTTTAAGCGCTTTCGGTAAAGTTTGGTTGAAATCGGACGTCGTTTGACGTGTTTCGGACTTAAAATGGAAAATTGATGTTTTATGAAAATTTTGAAGAAATCATGAGTTTTGAGGCTTGATCCGTCGTTTTTGATATTATTTTGGAGATTTGATCGCACGAGTAAGTCCGTAGGATGTTAATGAGGTTGTGTGCATATTTGGTTTGGAGCCCCGAGGGCTCGGGTGAGTTTTGGATAGGTGTCGGATTGCATTTTTGCATTTTTGAAAAATCTGGTATCTTCAGTTCTGGTATCTTCGCATTTGCGAAGAAGTTCTCGCAAATGCGAGCCTTTGATCGCAAATGCGAGGAGGGGGAATCCTGCCTTGGTTCGCAAATGCGAAAGTGGGCCATGTCGCAAATGCGACTTTTTGCTCGCAAATGCGAAGTCTGGGTTTTTCATGAGGGTTCGCATCGCATTTCCCATGCTTGGTCGGGGTTCGCAATTGCGAACCCCAGTTCGCAATCCCATAATCTGCAACCTGCATTTTTCCATACTTAGTCGAATTTTGAATCATTTTTCACCCCATTTTCAAAACACAACTCCTTAGGCGATTTTCCAAGAGCAAGACTTCTTCCAAATCATTTGTAAGTTGATTTTTACTCATTTCCTTCAATCATTAACATCATTTAACATGTTTTTCACTTAAAATCAAGGATTTCCATGGGTGAAATTGGGGTTTTGGGTAGAACCTAGGTTTTTCAAAAAAATTGGGGTTTGGACCTCAATTTGAGGTACGATTTCAAAACAAATTACATATTTGAGTTTGTGGGGGAATGGGTAACCGGATTTTGGTTCGAACCTCGGGTTTTGACCACGTGGGCCCGGGGGCGATTTTGGAATTTTTGGGAAAAACTTTGGGAAATTCATTTTTATGCATTCAAATTGATTCATTTAGTGTTTATTAATGTAATTAAGTAATTTGTGGCTAGATTCGAGCAGATTGGAGGTGGAATTACGGGGTAAAGCCATAGTTGAGGCTTGAGTTGAGTTCAAGGCATCGAGGTAAGTGTTTGGTTTAACCCTAGCTTGAGGGAATAGGAGTTGAGTCTTGTTTGCTACTTGCTAATCGATCGAGTACGATGTATAGGCATGGTGACGAGTTTCTATACATTGGTGTCTAGCATGACCGTGAGTCCTTATATTGCGGATATTTTTGGTTTGGTTATAACTTCCATGTTGATTGATGACTTCTATATGTTGCAAGAGTATGAGAAAGGAAATTGTGATCTTTAAATTTCGTGGAGCGTTGGCTCGAGTTGAAATACAATTTGTGAGATTTTATGAGATAAGTAAATCTCTGGAGCATTGGCTCAAGTGATGATGTAAATTATGAGGTGAAAGCGAAAGAAGAGAATGAGTTATTGAGTTGCTCCCTTGCTGGGATTTATTGTGTAAATTGTGTTCCCTTGCTGGGATTTATTGTCTAAAATGTGTTCTCTTGCCGGGATTTATTGTTCAACTGTGCTCCCTTGCCGGGATTTCTAGTATAAACTGTTAATCCCCTTGCCCTTTTTGTCTGTGATTGTTGTTTGGGTGAGGATGAGTGTAAAGCACGAAGGGTGATGCCGTGTATTGTTTGTTTATGGTAAGGAAAGAGTGTAAAGCACGAAGGGTGATGCCGTGCATTGATTGCTTATTATGAGAAAGAGTGTTAAAGCACGAAGGGTGATGTCGTGCCGCACGATGTACCATTCCGTGCTGATTCTATTGATATATGTGAGGAATGAGAGTAAAAGCACGAAGGGTGATGCGGTGCGCATGTTAATGCTTGGTGAGTACGAGAGTAAAAGCACGAAGGGTGATGCCGTGCACTGGTTGAATTTTGTTTCATTACATACTATTGAGTTGTCCTGTTTTCCTTTATTACTGGACGACTCTTATTTGGAAATTATTATACTCCCCACAGCATGCTTCCCCTCCCATATTGTTTATCTGTTTTCTGTTTCGATTCCACTGTGTGTGTATATATATACATATATATATATATATATATATGAAATTGCACAGGTTTATGTGGTAGTCTGGTCTAGCCTCGTCACTACTTCGCCGGGGTTAGGCTAGACACTTACCAGCACATGGGGTCGGTTGTGCTGATAGTACACTCTGTGCTATTTTGCACAGATCCAGGTTTCGAGCAGCAGCAGCAGNTCTGAAAGGGCATTTTTATGGTTAAGTGTTATTACTCACTGAGCTAGCGACTCATTCCCCGCTAATTTTTTTTTACAGAGACAACAGTTGACGCGGGCGAGGATTTCGTTAATTAGAGCGTACAAGTTGATAGTTCTTGGTGAGCCTCGCACTTGTTCGCGTGGGCGGAGATTTTATTATATTGTTATACTCTTTTCTTTGAACTCTTAGAGTCGCTCCATAGTCATTAATTTAGTGTCATGAGTATTCTTTTGTTATTATAGTCTTATGTTGAGTATCGTTCTCATTTATCAAAGTTGGAGAAAATTAGTTTTTCTAGTGGTTGCATGGTGGTTTAGCTATGGTGGAGACTTGTATTGGTTAATTGACAAGTTGTCAATTGTTTGGTATTATATTAGGATGTTTGGTTGTTGATTTCTAAGACTGATTTATTTTTGGGATAGTCCAAAAATAGGGGAACTCTGTCCGATTTTCTGTAAAATTTCCAATGAGACTTACTTGGGTGCACTTGCTCCTAAGCGCCGGTCACAATTCTAAATTGGGTCGTGACATTATGGGATCTAGGGGGATTGATAGAATCCATTAATCTTTTATAAGTTTCAAGTTCAAACCCCTGAAAAACATAAATTTTTGGTAGAAAAATGCAGTGAGTTTCGGAATTTGAGATTTGAAATTTATGAATTCAAAATTTTAATCCTTTGAAGTTACTGTAACTTAAATTAATAATCTACATACGCAATGGATTTTTATCATTATGGTATGTAGTGGAATGAATGGAAGCTATTCATCTTTAACCAAAGGTCTCAATTAGTTCAAACCTGAATATACAAAAACTTTTGGCTAAAAGTTACAGTGAGTTTTGTACATCAAATAATTAAACCAGAAAAAAAAAAATGAGTAATACTGACAATAATAGTGCTCAACTAATAATGTTAGAAGTATTGAGCAAAGTCAAAACAAAAGTCCATCAAAAGGGGTGTTTTCTATCATGATTTTTCATTCGGCTTCGAATCTTAAACCTTTGATTAAAACAGAAAAAAATACTATTTAAATATTAAAAAGTAATCTATTTTAACATTTTTAGTCATGTGTATATAATCTCGTCCATAACTTATTATAAGTCAAGTTTGTGACTTATTCTTTCTAAAATTATAAGATATATTTTTTTTTAAAAATTAAAATAATAACATAGCTAAGTGTAATAAAAAAAATAAAAAAAAGTAATTAAAAAATAAATAAAATATGAGAAATTATGTAGAAATGCGTAAAGTAAAGGTTGAGAAATGAAAAAATAAGAAAATAAAGATAAATAATATAAAAAGAATAGTATTTGATAAATAAAGATTTTAGAAAATTAAAATTAAAATAAGTTTAAAAGAAAAAAGAATAGAAATAAGAGTAATATGAAAAAAATCAAAAAATAACCTTGTAATTACGCCATGTTATTATCAGCATTCTCAGCCCTCTCTCGAAATTTGAATAGTGTAATTACCGCCCCTCAATTACACCCAATTACTTGGTCAGACATACATGCCAAAACTGTGCAATTATACCTAGTTATATCCAAATTCATACAGAGTGACTTTCCAAACATGCCTTAATTTAAGTGTGCAATCGAATTTTCTAGACAAATTTATGGTGACGTTATGTATTATCCCCTTTTTCTTTTACAAATTTTCTGTTGCATTGGGATACAGAGAAGTACATAGAAGAGAATTGATAGTGAGAATTGAATCACATTACTATGAAGTAAGCTTTCACTTTCACCAATAGAACTAAATTGTAAGTCTTGGTTTTGATGATTAGCCATTTGACTGATTATTTAGATGGATTTGTATGTTAACCCTTTCCACGGAATATATATTGAAACCATATAAATTACTTTCTCTTTTTTATTTTAAATGACACTTTTCCTTTTTAAGTTTATTAAAATAAGAATGATATTATTTTATATTAAGAAACTATTCAACTTTAAACTTTTCATTTTATGTATCCATAATAATATGTTTTTATAGTCACAAAAATATTATGACATGTTCAACACCACAAATTCAAAAAGTTTTATTTCTTTCTTAATTTTCTGTCCAGTTAAAACAACGTCACATACAATTAAATCCCCAATTTAATTTCACCATATATATACACACACTCGAATGTCCCAAGTTTCACTGGCCTTGTGAAACTTGAAAAGTTATCAGATTTACATGCGAATTGCACAATTATGGAGCCATTTGAGCACATTATGTGACGAGCTATTCTACTTCAAGCATTCAATACCACAAATTAAACCTTTGCATATTCCTCTTTATTACTTTACATTTATCTTCTATAAATACCTTCATCATTTCTCCTCAATTCATTGCCTTATAGCTCAGCTACAGTTTCCCTTAACTATATATCATCTCTTTTCCTTCAATCTTAAGAATATGTCCCAAACTTCAACAATATTGATGAGCTCAATTTGTTTGGTATTCTTAGATTACCATGACAAAAATGGCCACAACGGAAATGGTCATTTCTGTAAACCTCCGATGAGGAAAGATGGCGATGACACGACCGGTTGTGTCTATTCTCCGGCTGCATGGTCCGAGGATGATGGGGATGATGACGATGATGCTGATTATGACTATGCTCCGGCTGCTTAATTAGTCAAAGATATATATCGTCTGTATAAGAGAACCCTAGCTCTGTACCTAAAACCCTAAGTATGTTAAGCCTTTATAAAAATATAATCAAAAGCCACCATTCTGGTGGGAGGTTAGGCCTTAGTATCCTAGTTACACACAAAACTCTAGTTTGATATACGTATATAGTATGTAAAACTTTCCCTATTTATAATATTTTAGCATTTATATATTGGTAGCATTTAGTTTTAGTCGTTTGTGCCTTATATTGTTTGGTGAGAATAAGCAGTGGAGGCTTTGAGATATGTATGCTATCGACAGTTTCAATTCCAGTAAGATTACGTTGAGTTTAATCTTTGTAGTATTCTAATGAAAATAGTACGGGCTAGCCAGTTTTCATATTAGTAATTGAAAAATAGCCATCGTTTACAAAGTCATTGAAAAATAGTCACTATTTTGCTGCAACACGGAAGTTCCAGCATAATATATTGGAGATTGGTGCACCTGTGTATGAACTTCCAGCATGTTATGGTGGAACCCCAACACACGAAATGTTCCAGCATAGTATACTGGAGATTGGAACACCTGTGTATGAACTTCTAGCATATTATGCTGGATATTATACTGGAACTCTAGTATATTATGCTGGAAGTCCAATATATTATACTGGAACTTCATATATTATACTGGAACTCCCGTATATATTATGCTGGAATATTTTTTCCGATTTTGAAGAGTGTTTTCGTTCAGATTTATCTTTACATGAAAAGTGACTAAATATCGATTACTTTTGAAGCTATGGTTATTTTTCAATTACCACTGATCTGACTATTTTTAAATTTCACCCGATTTTATGCTCATCAAGGTCCATTAGTGGGAGAGCGGGAGAGTGGGCTTCATTGAGATTTTATGCTCATCAAGGCCTATTATGGGTTCAGAATTCTAATCCTTTTAATTTATTATATTCTAAACTAATAATTTGTATATACGCAATATAATATAACATTAGGGAATGTAAGGGGATGGATAAATTAAAATCCCTTCATCTTTTATAAGTCTCTAAGTTCTAAGCCCCTGAAAATACATAATTTTTGGTAGAAAAATGTAGTGAGTTTCGAATATCACATGATTAAACCGAACAAAATGAGTAATATTAAAAGTAATGGACTGCTCAACTAATTACAATGTTAGAAATATGGGCAAGGTGAAAACTAAAGTCCATTAGCGGGAGAGTGTTATCTATCATAATTTTTTATTTTATTTTGAACTTCGAAACCTTTGATTAAGACAGGAGAGATCATATCTATCCCATCACAATAAGTGGCAGAAGCAGAATCTTCGCTAAGGGGTTCAAAAGAGGAAAAAAGTTAAAATATTGAAAAGACTACAACGAGTAGGAATTGAACCAACAACCTAGCAAAGATTTTCAACCTCCTTGACCACTATATGCTATTCTTTTGAATTGTATCAAGGGGGTTCAAGATATAATATATAAAGATATATATCTAATTTTGTCTTATATAAACCGTGTAATTTTCCGACGAAGGGGGTTCGAGTGAACCCTCCCGCAAGATCACAACCCTGCTACAACTCTATATAATGATCCTTGTTAAGCTCTCAATTAACTAGTTTCTCTTTCACCAAAAATGCTGGTGCAGGTAAATAATCGACAAGTGTCATGGACAAAGACGTATTATGTAGTATATTATTCTTCAACTTTTAATGAACAGCACAAGTCTTTTGATCTTGTCCCGGACATCAAATATGATAGACATACTTAAGCCACATCTTTTAATCTTCCTCTTCTTCTTTTTTCTTTTTATCGTATTCCATTTGTCGTGCATTTTGGGGCAGATTGTAATTAATTAGTGGAATTCCTAAGGTAATTTGTGAAGAAATGGGAAAATTGACAAGATTTTAGCACCCAAAACGTAAATGTGATTACTTTGTCACTAGCTACTTTGACAACTATTTAAGTCTTTCAATGTAATTTTGTTATTGCTGTAAACTGATCTTAGCGTAGTTTCACAGTTGAGTCCAGAATTAGTTTGAAAAACTGTCTTACGCAAATATACCTGGAGAACGCTGCCTATAAAATAATTGAAAAGTAAATATATAATATTCAAAACTCATAACAATATCTATTAAAAAATTCTTTACTCTCTGTCACGACCCCGAAACCAACCCGGTCGTGATGGCGCCTATCATGGAACTAGGCCAGCCGACACAAACCCAAAACCAATCAGTATTTTTCCATTCTTAGGAAAAAATCAAATCTATTTAACAATAAACCTTTATATAGAGTTCAAAACAAACAACAGTGCGGAAAGAAAGCCCGACATTGGGGTGTCACTAGTCATGAGCATCTACTACAACTGTTTGACAACCTCAGGACCAACATGGCCGGGAAAATCACAAAAAATACACTAAGAAAGAATAATGAGGGAGAAAAACAGGGCTGCGATCGCCAGGCAGCTACCTTGCTAACTACGATGAATCTGTCACTGAGTAATCAACACCTGCCACCGGGTTCAGAAATACCTGAATCAGCACACAAGGTGCAGGGAGTAATGTGAGTACGCCAACTCAGTAAGTAATAAAAGTAAATAAAGACTGAGCAGTAAGAAATCACGTAACCCACGTCATAGCACCACAATGGGTATAGTACGTTTCCAAAACAGGATACAAATCAAATCATCTCGTTAAACTCCAATTTCAGTAAAATCCTTTGAAAAATGTCTTTCTAACAGTTTCAATAGAGGTTCAATGTAGTTCATAGTAAAAGTGATAAAAATCGTAATCGGCCCCTCGGGCAAAACATAAATCATATACATCTCATAACAGAAAATCTTAGTGGAAATAACATAGCCAACTCAGCGATTAAACTCCGAACATCTCGTAAAACTCCAGTTTCAATGAAAGCTGTTTAAAAGTATTTGTTCCACATTTTCATCAGAGGTTCAGTACAAAGAGGAGTGAAAACAGTAATTTCATAAAAACAAGCCCCTCGGGCAAAGCATCACTCATATATATATATATATATATATATATTCAATCAACGCTCACACTCAGCACTCACGCTCAATAGGTACCTTATAATAACCGCTGCGGCGTGGAGCCCGNTATATATATATATATATATATATATATATATATATATATATAGATATATATATATATAGATTTAATACTTGTCACGACCATAAATACTTCGGTCGTGATGGCGCCTATCACAGTACTAGGCCAGCCGAAACGACACAAACAACATAAAGGTGTTTATAAGTTCATTTTTCCTAGTTAGTCATAATCTCAAATCTTTCATTCTTAATATATATATATCAAATATGCGGAAAAGACAAATACGTAAGTACATCAACCCAGCCCGATCCTGGTGTCACTACTCATGAGCCACTAAATACAATTCAACACTGTCTGCTTAATACAAGATAAGTCTGAAATATAAAATACTAAGGATAGGGAGGAGAAGGCAGGGCTGCGAACTCCGTGCAGCTACCTTGCTAACTCCGATGAACCTGCCACCGAGCTCAGAAATACCTAAACTTGCACACAAGGTGCAGGGAGTAATGTGAGTACGCCAACTCAGTAAGTAATAAAAGTAAATAATGACTGAGCAGCAAGAAATCACGTAAACCACATCATAGCACCATAGTGCGTACAGTGTGTTTCCAAAACAGGATACAGATCAAATCATCTCATTAAACTCTGATTTCAGTAAAAATCCTTTGAAAAATGTCTTTCTAACAGTTTCAGTAGAGGTACAATGTAGTTCATAGTGAAAGTGATGCAAATCATAATCGGCCCCTCGGGCAAAACGTAGTTCGTATACAGCCCCTCAGGCAGACATAAAGCATATACGTCTCATAACACAAAAAGTCCCAGAGGAAGTAACAAAGCCAAATCAGTGATTAAATACCGAAAATCTCGTAAAAACTCCTGTTTCGATGAAAGTTGTTCAAAACATTTGTTTAACATTTTCTGTAGAGGCTCAGTATAAAGATGAGTGAAATCGGTAATTTAATCGACATATTCAATAGAGACTCACTTTAAGGAGGAGTGAAAACAGTAATTTCATAAAAACAAGCCCCTCGGGCAAAGCATCACTCATATATATATATATATATATATATGCAAGTCTCTCTGTCACTCGAGACTCAACTCTCATCAATCAGCGCTCACACTCAGCACTCACGCTCAATAGGTACCTTATAATAACCGCTGCGGCGTGGAGCCCGATCCATATATTGCTGCGGCGTGCATCCCGATCCATATATATAGTCGACTGCGCTCACTGGGGGTGTGCAGAATCCGGAGGGGCTCCTATAGCCCAAGCTCTATATCGCTGCAGCGTGCAGCCCGATCCAATATCGCTGCGGCGTGCAGCCCGATCCATATATCGCTGCGGCGTGCAGCCCGATCCATATATCTATATATATAATCCTCACGACCAGGCCCTCGGCCTCTCTCAGTCATCAACCTCACAATCAGACACTCGGACTCTCTCAGTCATCAGCCTCACAATCAGACACTCAGACTCTCTCAGTCATCAGCCTCACAAGTCACTCAGGCTATCAGTAAAACAGGGTGCTCAGCCCAAAATATCATTTTATGCATAAAAACAGAGTAATAGAGACTGAGTTATGAAATCAGTAAAACGTAGCATGACTGAGTGTAGATATTAAACAAAAACAGTGAGGAAACAGTAGTAAAAGCCCCTAAGGGTCCAAAGAGTTGGCACAAGGCCCAAATATGGCATTCAGCCCAAAACATAGTAATATTTTCCAAAACACAATGATATCCAACAATTTTCAATCAAATACGCGACTTAACAATCACACGGGACGGACCAAGTCACAATCCCCAATAGTGTACGACCCCACGCTCGTCATCTAGCGTGCGTGACACCTCAAAGTAGCACGACGATGTGAAATCCGGGGTTTCATACCCTCAGGACAACATTTACAATCATTACTTACCTCAAACCAGTCCAAAATCTAGCCGTGATGCCTTTACCTCTCGAATCGGCCTCCAACTGCTCCAAATCCCGATGGTTTTCTTGAAAATCCCTCGAAAAATCGCCAAAGCTCGAGCTCTCTAGGTCAAAATATGAAATAAAACCCCAAATCTCGTATTTATAGTGCACCTTTCGGATTTCCATCACCGCTGACAGCGGAAAATCACCGTTGTCTGCGGTAAATCACCGCTGACCGCGGAAAATCACCGCTGACCGCGGTAAATCACCTCTGACCGCGCTTTTGGTGGCTGCACAGACAGGCCTTAGTATTGTAGCCATAACTTTCTCTACAGATGTCCAAATTATGATTTCTTTACCTTTCTGGAAACTAGACACGAAGGGCTACAACTTTCGTTTTTGAACCATCTCAAAATTTCTTTGTAGATCAAAAGATATAGGCTTTCGAAGTCAGACCAATGAACCTGCAGATTCTACCCTGGAGCGCCTCAGCGCTCCTTTTTCCGCCTCAGCTCTCCCTACTCTGCCTCAGCAAAAATCCACCGCCCTCAGCGGAAAAATCCCTTCTTTCAGCGAAAAATTGAACAACAGAACCATGCCTGAGTCCCAGAAATGCCGGACTCGCTCAAAACTCACCCGAAACACACCCGAGGCCCTCGGGACCTCAACCCAAACATACCAACACCTCCCATAACATCATTAAAACTTAGTCGAGCCTTCGAATCACTCAAAACAACACCAAAACACCAAATCAACTTCAGATTCAAGCTTAAGAACTTAGGAACTTTTTAATTCCACAAACAACCCCGAAAACTATCAAATCACCTCCGAATGACCTGAAATTTCGCACACACGCTCCAAATGACACAACGGACTTACTCCAATTTCCGGAATTCCATTCCGACCCCGATATCAAGATTTCCACTGCCGACCGGAAACGCCAAATTTCCAATTTCGCCAATTCAAGCCTAATTCTACCACGGACCTTTAAATTACATTCCGAACACGCTCCTAAGTCCAAAATCAGCCAACGCAGCTAACCAAATCATAAAAATCCAAATCCGAGATCTAATACTAAAAGTTAAAACTTGGTCAAACCTTTCAAATTTAAAGCTTCAAGCTGAGGATCATTCTTCCATATCTATTCCGATTAACCTGAAACCAAAATCGACGATTTACATAAGTCATAATACATCATACGGGGCTAGTCATGCCTGAGATCTGGCGAGCGAAGTGCAAGTGCTCAAAACAACCGGTCGGGTCGTTACATCCTCCCCCACTTAAACATACGTTCGTCCTCGAACGTGCCCAGAGTTGTTCCGAATGCCATCAAATCGCTGTATAACCTTACCATGCACATACCCAAGGGTGATCACCCTATCCCATATCGGTCCGATAGCACAATATAACTGAATTTCGCAATCCATCCTAGCCCATAAACCTTAGAACCAAATTTCCACTTCCGAAATCATCTATAAGATGAGAATCTCACATACCACCACAACACGATACTAAGAATCCATCACATATTATAGAACCAGAACACATGAATCTAACCCGAAGGATCATACCTCCACATAACTTCGCTGCAATGCGCGATCCTATCCAAACACTGGCCTGCATATACACCTTGGGCCACCTCGCTCAAAATCCATACCCATCTGAAATTCGACATCAAGAACCCCAAAGTGCATTACCACAACCACGGAGAGCAAATAACACAATGCCACCATCTGAAAGAACATAGCTAACACGCAATCAATCACGTAATACCTGAATACTCATCTTTCTCAATTTCCATCATAAAGACCAAATAGACCATATCCTTTTTGCATATAACCAACGAATCCTAATACCGTATAGCATATAAGAGTAGCTCACAAATAACCTCAGAACACGAATAAGCTTAACAATAGCCGAATGGTACCACTCTCAACAATAGCAGTTCGGAGTCAACATATCCGACTCGATGCAGAACACACATCCATGTTGGCCTACCAATGAACCCCATTCAACTCTGGTCGCCCACAACAGATAATTAACTCTTCGAAAGTTCACAGTGACTGAATCATAGCACATACTATCATCTGACTAGCTTGCCTGCATCTTCACAGTCCACAACCACGACATAACTTGTTTATGAGGACTCTCAGCCTCCAAATCCGTAAAGCACACAAATCACTAGATCCGATCCCAACTCTACCGCCCGAGTATCTAACACATCTCTAATACTCGATCATCCCACGAGGGGTACTTCTAAAATTCTTCTGTGCCACCAGGTAAACTCTGAATATCAGCAGTCGATCAGACAACATAGTGCCGCAATACCAATGAAGTATCCATAACTCAAACACATCGCCCTTTTTCTGAAATGTATACCCTCATCAAGCCACACCAATCAGTGATCTCATTTATCTAGTCATCTGAAACCTGTCCATGCTGCCTAAGAATTTATGACCTTCCTTTCAAAACTAAACCATGAACTTACACATGCAAACCTCGACCCCACACAACATACCGCATATACTATACCATCCTATGATAGATATGAGAACTTCATAATCCAGTTCGAGCTACAAGCAACTATGTACTCAACCAGCCAAGAACTTTTCCATTTGATCCCATCTAGGAGAAAATCACTATACATGCCATGCTCCTCACGCTAGTAGAAAATGTACACCTCCAACCGTGGTAGAAATCATCAAGAACTCTCCGAATCCCCTTTGCACAAAACCCAACCGTCAGGACTGACTCCTTCTAACTTAACCAAGCTACGCCAACCATCAAAACCTAAGAGCATTGCCACGAAACACCTGTAGAAACCCACCGCATCATAAGCACCCAAGAACCGATCCTATCTATTACCATGCTGATCCAACCTACTACGAAGCTGTCCCAATTCTCTGAGTTCCTTCCGAATTACCTTCAAATTGATATGTTTCCTTGCTAGTACACCACTATCCTTAACTAAAACTTGCCCCACGAACTTTAGCATAAAACCACACCGCCCTAAGGCTCATAAACCGTTGTATTCTTCTGAAGCATCCCAAAAGTACCACAACCGAGATACCCGCTCTGAAGAGACTTTCTGCGAATCTAAAGCCATTACTTTCGGCTTCTAGATACTGATATATAAAATCTATAATGATGTAGAAATGCCACAAGTCCTGACATCCTCCAATATAAATCTCAGTTTCTAGCCAAATACACATCCTGAAGATTCCCAATCACCACATATAAGTCTTGAATTCATTGGAACCATTCTCGAGAGTCATCCACTTTGCTCAAATCTCAATTAGACTGACCAACGGACCGAACGACCTGTGCCCCATTAGCACTCCAACACCCAAGGAAGTAACCCATTCTTCTAAGCCGGCGAGCGATTTTCCTTGCTCCATACACGTTACATTCCTCACAAACAACAACTAAATCATCCAATGTTCCTCATATACCCATAAAGCATAACACAACCCTTGTCTGAAATGTTCTTTACTCAAGTCATCCTCCATCTCAACCTCTGTAAGCCATAACTAATTCGCCCGAATACCTCAAACTGAAACTGATACGACATTCAGTCGCGCAATCAACTTATCAATAGCCGACTCCCCCACTTAGCTCAAAGCCATTGGCCAAAACACCCAATACTCACAATGCCCATACTCTATTACTGCCATAATACCTTAGTGAGGTTTAACTAAATCCTTCATAAGCTCGTGCAACATAACCCATCTAGTATATTCAAATCATCTGCCAATCTCGCATTCACCCTCGTAACAGTCAAGACAACTCTCATACGCGATCCAAACTCAAATTGTACTACATATGGTTCACTGGTAAAAGAAAGCTCACTACTAAACAACATAGGGATCACACACCCTCAGGACACCCTGCAGGAGATAATCCCACCTGCTTAGCCTCAAACCGGTATCTCTCTATACTCTTCCATAATTATAACTATTATACAATCACATAAATATTCCCGAGTCTGAACTCACATCACAACATGAAATCTACTTCACTTTCCAACTAGACAACACGAAAAGATCCTTCAACACACCCACAACTCGGGGCTATGCATCAAATCATGATGGAAATCAAGCACCAGATAGTTCTTTCTACCCTCAAGCAGACTCTTCTCGTCACATTCAAATCATATGAACACATCTCTCAGTCACACCATACTCACCACGTAGCTATCAAGTCATCACTTCCCCCAATAGGGACACTATCGAACATATAAATCCAAAAACACGTGCTAACACAATCAACAGCTCAGTGCTCAAGCTACAGGCAAAAATCCGGCCTCAAGTCCTCCGGACTAGCCCAACATCAACACACAGAAATCACATCTCGCCCCTCGATCAGGGAATCACAAGCCGTCAATGTACAGCTGATACCGAGCGCTCATGTGCGCATACGAACGCATGGAAGGAATTCAAAGAGTTACATTGAAGCTGAATCAATGTCGCACGATAAGAGTTCAATGATGTGAAGTTTCCTAAGGGTTCTGCAGCATCTCGAAGATAAGTACAGACGTCTCCGTACCGATCCGCAAGACTCTACTAAACCCGCTCATGACTCGTGAGACCTATGTAACCTAGGCTCTGATACCAACTTCTCACGACCCCAAGACCAACCCAGTCGTGATGGCGCCTATCATGGAACTAGGCCAGCCGACACAAACTCAAAACCAATCAGTATTTCTCCATTCTTCGGATAAAATCAAATCTATTTAACAATAAACCTTTAGATAGAGTTCAAAACAAATAACAGTGCGGAAAGAAAGCCCGACATCGGGGTGTCACTAGTCATGAGCATCTACTACAACTGTTTGACAACCTCAGGACCATCATGGCCGGGAAAATCACAAAAAATACACTAAGGAAGAATAATGAGGGAGAAAAGCAGGGCTGCGATCGCCAGGCAGCTACCTTGCTAACTCCGATAAACCTGCCACTGAGTAAACAATACCCGCCACCGGGTTCAGAAATACCTGAATCAGCACACAAGGTGCAGGGAGTAATATGAGTACGTCAACTCAGTAAGTAATAAAAGTAAATAAAGACTGAGCAGTAAGAAATCACGTAATCCACGTCATAGCACCACAATGGGTATAGTACGTTTCCAAAACAGGATACAAATCAAATCATCTCATTAAACTCCAATTTCAGTAAAATCCTTTGAAAAATGTCTTTCTAACAATTTCAATAGAGGTTCAATGTAGTTCATACTGAAAGTGATAAAAATCGTAATCGGCCCCTCGGGCAAAACATAGTTCGTATACAGCCCCCCTCGAGCAACATAAATCATATACATCTCATAGCAGAAAATCTCAGTGGAAATAATATAGCCAACTCAGCGATTAAACTCCGAACATCTCGTAAAACTCCAGTTTCAATGAAAGTTGTTTAAAAGCATTTGTTCCACATTTTCATCAGAGGTTCAGTACAAAGAGGAGTGAAAACAGTAATTTCATNTATATATATATATAGCCCCTCGGGCAAGCCTCTCAGTCACTCGAGCCTCAACTCTTATCAATCAGCCCTCACGCTCAATAGGTACCTTATAATAACTGATGCGGTGTGCAGCCCGATTCATATATCGCTGCAGCGTGCAGCCCGATCCATATATATAGTCGACTACACTCACTGAGGGTGTGCAGACTCCGGAGGGGCTCCTACTGCCCAAGCTCTATATCGCGGCAGCATGCAGCCCGATCCAATATCGTTGCGGCGTGCAGCCCGATCCATATATCGGTGCGGCGTGCAGCCGATCCATATATCGTTGCGGCGTGCAGCCCGATCCATATATCTATATATATACTCCTCACGACCAGACCCTCGGCCTCTCTCAGTCATCAACCTCACAATCAGACACTCGGGACTCTTTCAGTCATCAGCCTCACAATCAGACACTCGGACTCTCTCAGTCATTAGCCTCACAAGCCACTCGGACTATCAGTAAAACAGGGTGCTCAGCCCAAAATATCATTTTATGCATAAAAACAGAGTAATAGAGACTTAGTTATGAAATCAGTAAAACATAACATGACTGAGTGTAGATATTAAACCTAAACAGTGAGGAAACAGTAGTAAAAGCCCCTAAGGGTCCAAACAGTTAGCACAAGGACCAAATATGGCATTCATCCCAAAACATAGTAATATTTTCCAAAACACAATGATATCAAACTATTTTCAATCAAATACGTGACTTAACAGTCACACGGTACGGACCAAGGCACAATCCCCAACAGTGTACGACCCCACGCTCGTCATCTAGCGTGTGTGTCACCTCAAAGTTGCACGACGATGTGAAATCCGGGGTTTCATACCCTCAGGACAACATTTACAATCATTACTTACCTCAAACCGGTCCAAACTCTAACCCGCGATGCCTTTGCCTCTCGAATCGGCCTCCAACTGCTCCAAATCCCGATGGTTTTCTTGAAAATCCCTCGAAAAATCGCCAAAGTCCGAGCTCTCTAGGTTAAAATATGAAATAAAACCCTAAATCTCGTATTTATAGTGCACCTTTAGGATTCCCATCACCGCTGACTGCGAAAAATCACCGATGACCACGGTAAATCACTACTGACCGCGGAAAATCACCGCTGACCGAGCTTCTGGTGGCTGCAAAGACAGGACTTAGTATTTTGGCCATAACTTTCTCTACAGATGTCCAAATTATGATTTCTTTATCTTTCTGAAAACTAGACACGAAGGGCTACGACTTTTGTGTTTGAATCATCTCAAATTTCCTTGTAGATCAACAGATACAGGCTTCTGAAGTCGGACCAACGAACCTGCGGATTCTACCCTGGAGCGCCTCAGCGCTCCTTTTTCCGCCTCAGCGCTCCCTACTCCGCCTCAGCGAAAATTCACCGCCCTCAGCAAAAAAATCCCTTATTTCAGCAAAAAATTGAACACCAGAACCATGCTTGAGTCCCGGTAATGCCCGGTCTCGCTCAAAACTCACCCGAAACACACCCGAGGCCCTCGGGACCTCAACCCAAACATACCAACACCTCCAATAACATCATTAAAACTTAGTCGAGCCTTCGAATCACTCAAAACAACAGCGAAACACCAAATCAACTTCGGATTCAAGCTTAAGAACTTAGGAACTTTCAAATTCCACAAATAACGTTGAAAACTATCAAATCACCTCTGAATGACCTGAAATTTTGCACACACACCCCAAATGACACAACGGACTTACTCCAATTTTCGGAATTCCATTCCGACCCCGATATCAAGATTTCCACTGCCTACCGGAAACGCCAAATTTCCAATTTCGCCAATTCAAGCCTAATTCTACCACGGACCTCCAAATTACATTTCGAACACGTTCCTAAGTCCAAAATCACCCAACGGAGCTAACCAAATCATAAAAATCCAAATCCGAGATCTAATACTAAAAGTCAAAACATGGTCAAACCTTTCAAATTTAAACTTTCAAGCTAAGGATCATACTTCCATATCTATTCCGATTAACCTGAAACCAAAACCGACGATTTACATAAGTCATAATACATCATAAGGGGCTAGTCATGCCCGAGAACTGGCGAGCGAAGTGCAAGTGCTCAAAACGACTGGTCGAGTCGTTAGAATCTCAAAGCTCGAACCATAGATCTATATATTATTAAAGATAAAATGGATCCTATTCATAGCACCACATCATGTAGTAATAATAATCCTCATTACTTGCAATTGTCACTAATTTAACACAAAGATCACACTATCTCCGGCTACTATCTACTCTACTACTATTATATTATGTGCAGGGGCAAGGTTGGATCTAGCTAGAGTAATATATGTAGGTTCCCGTGAATCCAATCGCTTTTACCTAAATCAAGTATATGTATTACCAAATTTACGTGAATAGTACGTCTGGCCAATCATCGGACGGGTAATCGTAAAACAATCAGCGTTTGCAAAGTCATTGAAAAAATAGGCGCTCTTTGGCTGAAACACGAAAAGTTCCAACATAATATGCAGGATTAAGGATCTCCTGCGTATAGACTTCAAGCATATTACGTTGGAACTCCAGCACAAGGAAAGTTCCAGCATAATATGTGGGGTTATGGAGTTCCTGCATATAAACTTTTCGCATATTATGTTGGAACTCCAACACATTATGCTGGAAGCTCATATGTAAAATATTCGAACTCCAGCATATTATGCTCGAATATTTTCGAATTTTTAAGAGTGTTTTTGTTCAGATTTTATCTTTACATGAAAAAATGGTTTTAATTTTAATTACTTTTGAAATTGTGACTATTTTTCAATTATCAGTTATACTATTTTTTATTTCTCCCAAATTTATTAAATATCTATAAATAATTTAACTGTGAACAAAAACTGCGACTCAACTGTTTTCGATCCAACTCTTCATACGCACACAAAGGAATATTGTCGACATTTTCACACTTTTGATCAAAAGAACATATGTCGACACATGGTCCTCAATGGTACAATTCGTTCTGCAGCGTTAATACCCTGTCGTCTAGTTGTCATGCCAAGTAAGCATCCACGTGGAATATTACACACTTCCACGTGTCATGCACACTTTTCCACTAGCTAAAGTTATGGCTTTTGGGTTTTGGCTCATTCAGGAAATTGTACCTGAAAACTTGAACTACCATCCACTGGTTGAGATACAATATGTGCCATTAGTACTGTAGCAATTGAAGCCCGCAACTAACTTCTTTTTATATGCGTATCTCCAAGCTCGTAAAGAAGTAATTCGAGTTCCGCACCATCACTCAGTCATTGCCATACTGGCCTTGCCGATAGTGGCGGAGCCAGAATTTTTATCAAGGAGTGTCGAAATATAAATAATTAGATACATCGAAAAGTCAAGGGGAGTCAACGTATAGTAAATGTACATAAATACAAAAAAAATTATCTAGCAATATAGTGTAATTTCCGGCGAAGAGGTGTCGCTTGACACCCCTTGGTTCAATGTGGCTCTGCCACTACCTGCCAAACCGTTAGACTAAAACGGTCCAAAGATACTCTTAACATGATGTAATATACTCTAATGCCTAAGAAGGATCATGCTGAAATAGTTGGTGATTATAGACCTATAGCATGTTGTAATACCATATACAAGATAGTCTGAAAGATGCTATCCAATAGATTGAAGAAGGTACTGCCAGAAATCATTTCAGTTAATCAGAGTGCATTTGTAGCAAGGAGGTCTATTGACTGTATTGCAATTAATGGGGGGCTGTATGGAAATAAAATAGGTAGAAGAGGGCTGAGGCAAGGGGACCCTATCTCTCCTCTTCTATTTGTCATATGCATGAAATATTTTACAAGAATAATGAATCAGGTGGCAAAACATCAGGAGTTTGGGTTTCATGCAAAGTGTAAAAGTCTTAGGCTGAATCATCTGTGCTTTTGCAGATGATGTATTATTATTTAGCATAGGGGATTTCCAGTTTCTTCTCCTTATGCTGAGGGGACTAAAGACATTCTCCAATGCCTCTAGATTATGCACAAATGCAGCAAAATCAAATATCTTCAGTGTGAGCATGCAAACCCAATGTGGCAGACTTACTAGAGTTGACTGGCTATGCAAAAGGCACCCTGCCTTTAAGATATCTTGGAGTACCAATCTCAGCTAGAAAATTATCCAAAATGAATTATGAGATTCTGATTGAGAGACTAACAGTACGAGTAAGGAGATGGGGGTACTAGACATCTCTCATAGGCTGGGAGAGTGATGCTCATTAACTCAGTCCTACTCCATGTTCACAGCTACTGGGCTTCCATTTTCATTATACCAAAGTCAGTGCTCAAACGAATACCTACAATAGGTAAAAATTTCCTATGTAATAGCAAAGTGGTAACAAATAGAACCCCTCTTATGGCTTGGGACCTGGTATGCAGGTCAAAAATGGAAGGAGGACTGGGAATAACAGAGTGCCAGAGATGGAATGAAGCTGCAATAGCAAAATACGTTTGGAACATTGCCCAAAAAGCTGACAATCTGTGGGTCAAATGGATTAACAATATCTACTTAAAGGGTACTGTTTGGTAGCAATATGTCCCGCCACTTGATTGTTGTTAGTACTGGAAAAAGGTCTGCACTACAAGACATACATTTGTACCTGGTTTTGTGATAAATGATTGGCTAAAAAATCAAGGCAAATATACAGTAAACAATGGCTACAAATGAAGAATGAGGAAGCAGGAGGATTGGCCTTGGTGGAGATGAGTATGGAGCAGAGGAAATATGATAAAACACAGTTTCATCTGCTGGTTGGTATTGCATAAAAGATTACTAACGAAAGATAGACTATACAGGCTGTGCATTAGACAAGATGACAAGTGTGTAATGTGTGATACCAATATAGAGACCATAGAACATCTATTTTTTGAATGTGCATTCTCCCAGATTTGCCTACAAGGTATATGCAACTGGACAGGGAGTGAAGTGCAGCAAATGGACATAAACGGGATATGGAGGAGATTAGCAAGGAACACTAAGGGTAGAAGCTACAGGGCTTTTGTCATTGCAACTATGGCAGCACTGGCCTATCGTATTTCGAAAGCAAGAAACCTGGCTTACTGTGAATCCAAATTACCACGACCTGAATTTGTGATTGAACAGATAAAGCAAGAATATAAAATGCGGAGAAGCATATTCCTCAACATGAAGCAAGGCAACAAAGAAAGGGAGTGGCTGAGTAACACACATAGCTTGAATTATAGAGTTCACAGCTTACATGTTATAGATATTAGAAGGAGATGTAAAGTTATATATGAAGAATATATAATAGGAAGTTTAGAAGGAAACTAACAGGAAAGGCAGATTGTAACTAGCTGAGAATATTGTACCTGTTCGTGGAGATTAATAAATTTTTTTCTTCACAAAAAAAACATGATGTAATATTGTCCGTTTTGGGTAAACCCCACACAGTTTTCACCACAAACTCTCACACCATTAAGAAAGCCTTATATTTTATATATAAACTTTCAATCTTTTCAACAATCAATGTGAAATTTTTGTTCGCAAACCCAATAGGCTCCTGGTGTAGATATCCCCTATTGGTCGTACTCTCTCTCCCTACTCTACGCCCACTCATGTTGAGCTTAATTCCCCTCTCTAGGAACTTAAGCAAGAAAAAAATTAAGTCCATATTAAATCTTAGAATCGAGTTACACAAGTGAAAAAGTATTAAAGAATGCTATGCTTGTACTGCACGAGTGAAAAGGTATTAAAAATACTATGCTTGTACTTCATTTTCATATCTCCAAAAAGGTTTATCATATTCTTCCTCACTCCACTCATTATCTTAAAATTTTGCACGAGATGCTCTCATATCCTTTCATTTAATTCAAAGAAAGATCTCTCTTTTTATTCACAACTTAAGATTCTCTGTTTCCACAGGATGGAAAATAATCTTTAACCCTCCTCATAGATAATGCCATGTGTAAAGTAAATTTTTGATGTGGCAGCCCCAAAATATAACCAAGCTTATGGCTGTACACATCTTCAGCTAACATAACACACTTTCTAACGTGCCAAACTCTGTCAAAATGAGTCTAGAGTTGGCTCTCTTACCTTTATATAAGCAAATGGTTTCTTCACCTATCATACACACAGCACAAAAACCATTTTTCATATTCTATCAAGGAAATACATACAACATCCAAGATCATATTTCAAGATTTCTATAGTAGTCCAATTGAAAAGGAAGATATATAATAATGTCTGGTATTTTCAAGATTATTGGGTTCGAGAAGAGAAGGTCGTATTTAGATGGAGATGATGGGTGTGATTATGCTCCAGCAGCATGCATAGAAGGAGGTGATGACGATGATGATGAAGACTATGACTATGCTCCTGCAGCAGCATCCCTAGAAGGAGATGACGATGATGGCGATTATGATTATGCTCCAGCTGCATGAAAATGTTGATTAGACGTTGTGTATTCGATAAAATTCACTATGTATAATTCAGACATGTGAAGACCTTAGGAAGGAATGAGGAAGAAGTAAGAACCTTGATATTAATTATTAATCCTAGTCTTTATTTTTAGAAAAAATAGGAAAATACACATTTATATATTAGTTGAAAGTTGAAACCTTTTGTGGCTGAAGTCTACATCAAGGTGTTAGGTTTCTGAGATTACTAGGTTTTTCTTTTCTTTTTTTAGGTCAACAAGATCACTAGCTTATTATATGTACCCTTTTTTGTTTATTTAAATGTTTGAACTATAATTTATGCAGAAACAGTGACATGATTATAGTAAAAAATTAGTCTCACCTGATGATGTGAACTGTGATTGTATTGATAATTCCATTTATAATTGGTTATGACATGAATATAATATATAATCAACAAACTATTAAATAGTTTTGTCTATCATGTCACTATTAGTCTATTAATGTTAACTGTCTAGGCTTAACATACTAGTGGACTTTTGAAGGAATTTTTATCAACCAGCATTAATGGTAGAAAGCTTAGAAGAGTGATCAAAATTTAATCACTCACGAACAAAATAAATTAGTAATATATTACTTCACTGTTCTTAATTTATGTAAGAAACTAAAGACCAGAATGTATGAAAATTAGTCATTTGCATTCGATCTGGACCTACTATTGTTAAAAACTACAATTTATCAATCACACCAGGGCAGACGTATAATATTAGCTATGGGTTCAACCGTATCAGTAGTCAATAACTTTGACTCATACTTTATATATGTATTAAGAAATTTACTATATATTTGAAGTACAAATATTAAGTTTAGAATCCAATTAATTTAATGGATTTCGGAACCACATAAAATTTTAATCCCTTCTGCAACTAGAAGAAATATAAATAGATGCACTGCATATAGTGTATGTAGTGTACGATGTTGATCTTGACCAATATTATATTAACACAACACGTTTCTCTATGTCGCATGACCATTTGGCGTCAATGTTGAATATGACAGCAGGTCCACTACTTAATTATTATCTTAATTGGGAGCTATCTATCTATAATATATCTATTTATCTATTGTTTCCTTTTTCGTGCAAATTTTCTTCATTCTGCTGTAGAACAAAAAAACAGTTTCGGAAAAAGACTAATGGTTTTGCTTCTGATGAAGGGTCACATTGGTAACGTAAAATGCTAATCTAAAAGGTCACATTGGTAATGTAAAATGCTAACCGTTATGCTTCTGAAAAGTCAAACTCAAATTAATTGCATTCAGTTTAGGCTTCCAAATACAATGGCCAGGTCTTTCACCGTCTTCCTTCTTCCATATCTACCCATGGAAATTGGGAAGTACATCAATTTTATGAGATTATTAACAATGATATGATTCCTCGCGGCAGATGCCGCCTCAACTTTCCTATGCTCATGACTATCTTGACGTCTGTAAATGATGCAATCATGAACACGTATCATCCCACTTGAGAATTCAACTGTTGACGAAAAACGTAATAGAAACAAGAGTTTGCAGCTTCATTCTTTGTCTTCAATCTATTTTCTGGGGGCTTTTGACATAACACCAACACAGCAGACTAACCACATGATAGATAATATCTCTCTTCCCTTTTTAAATTCTTAGCTTTTTCGTTTATTTTCTTCCTGTCTATTTTAATTTTTTGATCTGAATTTCTTTATCTTCCTCAATTTCTGCCACGTTATAGTATATAATTGTCTGAAGGTGTTATTTGAAGAAAATTCTGTTATAAAGGACTAAATAAGCTATCCAGAATGACAATTGTCCGCCTCATTCTGTTTGGAACAATGGATAAGAAAGAAGTTACAGAAGTTGAAGAAACAAAATTGTGAAGTTAGTGGTATATATGCAGATATGAACCTGTTGGCCCAAGTAAACGTGAAGTTTTGAAGACTGACAAAAGAACTCAGACATGGACCAGGTTCATCTTGTGAAGCACAGTTGTAATCAATCCAAACATGTGAGATGCACGTGAAGGAGATAAATTTAACTTATCAGAAGTGATATCTCCTGATCATGATCGAAAAGATTGCATATTGGGTAAGGAGAAAGACTCCTTACACAAAGAGAACACGGTTTAGGAAAAGGATAGAGTTAGAGTATGTGATCAACTAGAACTCTTCCACCATGGAAGAGTAGCATCTGTATCCTAGTTAATCTCAAATTACTAACTCCTTAACTATTAGTGTTGTTCTCTTTTACAGGTAATGCACATAAGCAGAAGTTAAACGTGAATTGAGAGCAAAATTGCAAGGCAACTTTGCAAGCAATTTATGTGTGATTCAAGCGTGCAATCCTGAAGCTACTTGAACCAGAGAGAAGAACCAGTTCCAAGTGTCTATCTTATTCTAGTTTAATTGTAGTAGGTGATTTTACATTGTACCTTTCAGCTTTTATAGAAGCAACTGTATTAGGTATTTGGAGTTTTCAAGTTAGAGTTAACTTGAAGTTGTCGCAACAGTTGAGGCTGTGTGCCACAACGGGATTAGAGTTAATCCTAGGTTTACACAAGAGTTTTTGTAAATGCAGTTTTTGGCTCAGTAATTTTAGTGGAGAATTTGGGAAAATCCTACTGGAAAGTAGGTCGTGGTTTTTTCACCTTTTGAGCCAGGTGTTTTCCACGTAAAATCTCTGTGTTCTTTATTTTCTGTACTTATTATTCCGCAACAGTAGTAGCTGGAACACACAGAAGAACCAGGTCCTTCTATAATCAAGTTAAGCGAAAATTGGGTACCACACAAATCACTCCCCCCTCCCCCTCTTGTATGGTATTGAAGTATAAAATATCAATTGGTATCAGAGCAGATATTCCTTGAAGAGGCTAACACCTTAGGAACAGATCAAGATGTGCACCACCTGGAAACTGGGAAGGGCAATCCACTGCTAGGCCTCCACCTTAGCAAATATTCCTTAAAGAGGCTAACACCTTAGGAGCAGAAGACTATGAACTCTGGGACATAGTTACTGATGGTCCCCTGGCTACTACAAAGAAGAATGCTGAAGGAGTGGACGTGCCAAATACAAGAGCTGATTGTACTGTTGAAGATTTGAAGAAATGGGAAAAGAATGCCAAGGCCAAGAAATGGCTTGTGTGTGGACTAGGTCCAGACGAGTACAGCAGGATTCAAAGTTGTACCACTGCTAAGGAGATCTGGGACACTCTACAAGTATCCCATGAAGAAACTCCTCAAGTAAAGAGATCAAGAGGAACACTGTTATATTCTCAATATGAGAATTTCACCATGAAGGAAGGAGAAACCATCCAAGAGATGTACACAAGGTTCACACACCAACAAATGAACTTAAGTCTCTTGGAAGAATTATCCTTGAAGAAGACAAGGTTGAGAAAATCTTGACAAGGGTCTTGCCAATAACTTGGGAAAGCAAAATCACGACTATTCAGGAACCAAAGAACATTGCTACTCTCAAGTTAGATGAGCTGATTGGAAATCTCACTGCCGATGAATTGAGAAGGCAAACCATGAAGATGGATGCACCCAAGAAGGAAAGGAGCCTGGCGCTCAGAATAGCTGAAGGTGAAAACCTAGAGGATGATGAAATGGCTATGATCACAAGGGATTTCAAGAAGTACCTAATGAGAGTAAAGGGCTCTTCAAGAGGTGCAACCTTCAACAAACCAAGGGCTCCTGAAAAACAGACTAATGAGGGCTTCTACAAATGTGGTAAGACTGACCACATGATCAAGAATTGTCCTCAGTGGGAAATCGAATGGAAGAAGGAAAGAGCTGAATGAAGAAACAGGAAGAAGGAACAGGTTCAACCCAAAAGGAACAAAGGATCAACAAAGGCTATGGTTGCTTCTTGGGGAGAAACCTCAGATGAGGATTCAGAAGATGAAGCTGGAGATGAACAAGCACTTATGGCCATTGGAGAATCAAACGATGAACAAGAGGTAAGTGTAATTCATCTCAAAGACAAGATTAAATTTCCGTCTAAAGAAAGGTTATCTGAATTATTGCTAGACTTCATTGATGAGTATGAGGTCATAAACAATAAGAAGGAACAGCTGTCTAGAGAGTGTGTGATCCTAAAAGCCAAGTGCAAAAATCTGGAATCCAGGGCTAGTGAAAGTGATAGTAAAAATACTGAGTTAAAGAACCAGGTTCTTGAACTTGACACCATTGTCTTAGAACTTAGGTCTGAAAATTTAAAACTAAAATTAGGAACAGGTAAGAAGAAGGCTGATCACACACATCTCACCTTAGAAGAAAATCTAGGAAAAATGAAGGATGAGTTGTACAAGAAAGATGAGCAGATAAGAGTCCTAAAAGAAGACCTAGGCAAGGTGAAGCATGAACTAGACAGAACTTGCAAATGGAATAAGTCCTCTGATGCACTATCCTGGATACAAGAGCACCACAGTAGCAACAAGAGAGGACTTGGCTATGGGACTCCAGCACCTAAGTGGGATCCCAAAAGCAAGTACATCACACTTCCTAAAAACAAAATCTGCACACACTGTGGCAAGACTGGTCATTACAAAAGTGAATGTAATGCAAAAGAAAAGGCCAGTCAAAAGAACCAAACCTTTGTTCAAGAGAAAAATAGGCTGCCTGGATGGGCCAAAAGGAATTTAATTCACCCCTTTGCCTATAGAAAGAGACCCAAACTAGTTTGGGTTCCTAAGACTAACCCCCGATTTTGTTTTGCAGGTCCAAGTGAAGGGAAGTGGCCAAATATAGTACATGGATAGTGGCTGCTCAAAGTATACGACTGGAAGTAAGAACTAGTTCCTTTCACTTGAGGACCCAAAAGGATGTAATGTCTCCTTTGGAAATGGGAAGAAAGGTGAGATCATTGGGGTTGGAAAGGTAGGTAAGACAGACTCACATTCCATTGAGAATGTCTACTTGATAGATGGCTTGAAATATAGCCTAATCAGTGTATCACAACTGTGTGACAGAGGTAACCTGGTAGCATTCACCTCTACTAAATGTGTGATTAATCTTACCACTGACAAGATTGTTTTGCAGGGAAAAAGAGTTAACAATATTTATATTGTACATTTGTCCACTCTTTCAGAAAATGAACTCACTTGCTTGAGTGTGTTGGACAATGATCCCCTCCTGTGGCACAAAAGACTTGGTCATGCAAGTCTAAATCAACTCAATAAATTAGTCTCCAAGGACCTGGTGATAGGGTTACCTAACATCAAGTTCAAGGAAGACAAAGTTTGTGAGGCTTGTGCAAGGGGGAAGCAGGTGAGATCCTCTTTTAAAAGCAAGAAAATGGTAAGCACGACCAGGACGATGGAACTGATTCATATGGATCTCTATGGTCCAATGAGAACATTGAGCAAATGTGGTAAGAAATATGTGATGGTACTTGTTGATGATTACTCTAGGTTTACTTGGGTATTGTTTTTAACATCTAAGGATGAAGCATTTCACATGTTTACTGCCTTTGTTAGAAAAACTCAGAAACAACTAGGTAATCAACTTGCATCAATTAGGTCTGATCATGGAACTGAATTTGAAAATGCTAAGTTTGCTGAATTTTGTGATGAGCATGGTATAGATCATAATTTCTCTGCACCTAGGACTCCTCAACAAAATGGACTAGTTGAAAGAAAGAATAGGACTCTTGAAGATATGGCTAGGACTATGCTTCTTTCTAGTAAACTGCCCCATAGCTTCTAGGCAGAGGCTGTAAATACTGCATGTTACATCATTAATAGGTGCATGACTATACCTCTTGTAGAGAAGACTCCCTATGAGTTACTTAAAGGGAGAAAACCAAATATATCCCATCTTAGGGCATTTGGATGCAAGTGCTTTGTGCACAATAATGGAAAGGACTCCCTAGGTAAGTTTGATCCCAAAAGTGATGAGGGAGTATTCTTGGGATATTCTTCACATNGGAAAAGGGGAATAACTTAAAATCAGCACATATAAGGGTGTAGGGGAGTGGGAATTTGCAAGAACATAAGGAGAGCAGGCTGATGGGCATACTCAGTAATGGGAGATGCTGGCAAACCCTCCAGCCTGTTTGGAGGTTAAGGTTCAGAACTTTGTTCATAGACAACAACTCGTATTGCCATACCCTGAGTCCACTCACAAACACATAGGGGTAATGGGGTAGGGGAGCAAAGATTCATAAAAGAAACAAGCATTAGAACATAGGCATTACTAAACTAAATATCAAACTCCACAGAAAATAATAAAGTAGACATGGATACAAAAGAAAACTGTAAGTAAACACATTGGGGTGATGCAGAAACTTAAATTAGAACATACCAGTTTCAAAGAAACAAGTAGAAAAGGCAGTAGTCTTGTAAAAGCCAAAGTGCAAACAGGAAGACAGAATACTATGAGTGTGAGTTCAAGAGAGATTGTGAAATTGTGAGGTCTGAAATGTGTTAATCGTGTGTGCTTTGTGAAAAAAGGGGTCGTGTATTTATACTGTGGAAGTCATGAGGAAATAAGGCAAGAAAATAATTGAAGACTGATTGTAAATCAATCACATAAGACTCCCTTTAATTAAGGAATTCAAATTCAAACGAGTATAAAACCATTAAGGAAAAAAATTAATCAAACATTTGTGTAAAGCATGCAATTGAGGGTAAATACATAAAGGTTATTTAAGGACAAGGTCTTTGAAATACACGGTTGTACAATTTAAGCAAAGAAAATCAATTAACAACCAAGAAATCACAAGGTCTGAGATTTAGTATGAATGAACCAAGTCAGAAAGATGGAAAAGGTTTTAACTTAAGGAAAATCAGCAAACAATCAATTAGACCTATTAAAAAGGAATTTTGAGTCAATCACTAGTTTGAAAACCTTTTTGAAGAAGGATTCATCACATATAAATCATACAGACACGTTAAACATGAAAGAAACTTGTCGAGCCATTGTAGAATCAGTAGAAACTCCAGTGTAGGAGAGTTTTAGCAAAAAGTTCAGAATTGTACAAAAGATGTCCAAACTCAGCTCAGAGACTCAAAGTCAGTCTGAAGGAGTTAAGGGTTCTAAAACAAAACCCTAGTTCACATAATCAATCCTCAGCGGAATCCCCAAATTCTAAGGTTTCCACCTATAATCAAATACAGGGATGAGGAGGCAAGTAGTCGAAACCAGCTCAGGGGTTTCTTTCAGAAACTCATAAGAAAACATGTAAACATAGTAGAAAGAGTAGAAGAAACATGCTTAAGAAAGTTTTTTCTCAGAAAAAACCTAAACAAGGATCAGTAGAAGGAAAATATCAAAGAACACAGTAGAAAGGTATAGTATAGCAGGACATAGTAGAAGAAATACCAGAACATAGTAGAAAGCACATGAGAACATAATATCGAAAACATGGTAGAAGAAACACAAGCGTGGAGCATATAGAACACAGTAAAGAACATTCAAGAACGGAGTGTAAAACTCAGTAAAAGAACATACAAGAACATGGTAAAAGAAAAAGCACAAGAACACAGTAGAAAGCATGCGAGAACATGATATAGGAAACACAGTAAGAGAACAATACGAATAACAAAGAACAAAAATCATAAAATACTTAAACACTTTCCAGAAAACCCTAATTCGGAAAAGAAGGGTTTTGAAAGTAATTTTCAAAAAAAAATTAAGGAAATCGTTTGAAAACTCAAGTAGAGCATAGATACACTACAGATCTAAAAAGAATCGGAGAAAACCTTGAAAGGTTAGGGTTTCAGAAGAACCCTAGAATGAGAAGGCTTTGAAAAGTCATCGATCTCAGTCGGAGAATTAGAATCAGGCTCAGAAGACCAGGATACGCCGGAGCAAGGCCGGAGATGGCCGTGAAACCTTGAGTCGGCGAAGGTCTGAGTGAAGACCTTCGAGGTGTGGCCTCTAATCTTCAAGTATCGAGCACATAGGAGCGATAAGAGGTGAATATAAGACTCCTATGGCCGGAGAAGCCATGGTTTCCGGTTGGTTTCGAGGTTGAAGACGGTGGGAGACGATTAGGGTTCCAGGAATGTTCGAGAGAGTTTGAGAGACGAAGGGGTTCAAAGGCGGCTGATTAGGTAAAAGTGATTAGGGCTAGGGTGTTTGGGAAATTAAAAAGGAAAGGGATAATTATGGCCGTTGATCAAAATGATCAACGACCTGGATCAAAAGGGGAGCCGGGCGGGTTTTATTAACGGGTTAGGGGTTGGGTAATTTAGGAATTGAGCTGGCCCGGTTTGAGATTGAAATAGGGTTAATTAGGGGGGTTAATTTGGGCTAAAATTGAAATGAAATGGGGCTAACTTTTAAATAGCCACTTTTCCCTTTTTAATTTATAAAACAGTAAAACGATTTCGGAAAATAAATTAATCATGATAAATTAATTAATAGTATATAAATATTAGATTAAAAATACTGGAATCAAATTTGTAATCACAAACGCAATTAATTCTTAAAATAGGCTAAAATTGCAATTTAGTGCAATTTAGCTTTAAAAATACCAAATTAATTTATAAAAAATGTGCAAAAAATTACCTTAGCTATATATTGGTATAAATATGAGAATACAATTAATGAATCACCAAAAGGATAATTTGGGAACAATTATTGGTTTTTGTACTACTAAAATAGGGCAATAAATTGGTTTAAAACCCTTTTAAAAATTGAAAAAAATAATAAAACACTTGGACATGCTTATATATGCATATATATACTATTTTAAAGTATTTTGCATATAAAAAATATACGGGGAAAAATTGGGTATCAACACTAGGTAGAGTTACCGCCACAATGACTTGCTCTCGGCCATAGTCCCATTCCCCTTGATGATTTCTCAACTACGTCTCTAGTTAGGACTTTTGTAAGTGGATCCGACACATTATTAGTTGACTTTACATAGTCAATCGTGATAATTCCTCTAGAGAGTAATTGCCTAACGGTTTTATGTTTTCGTTGCATATGACGAGATTTATCGTTATACATAACGCTCCGAGCCCTTCCAATTGCCGCTTGACTATCACAATGTATGCATATTGGTGCCAACGATTTGGGACAAAATGGAATATTTTCCAAGAAATTCCGGAGCCATTCAGCTTCCTCACCGGCTTTATCTAAGGCTATGAATTCAGCCTCCATTGTAGAGCGGGCAATGCAAGTTTGTTTGGATGACTTCCAAGATACCTCTCCTCCACCAATAGTGAATACATATCCACTTGTGGACTTCGAATCAGCTGAACTGGTGATCCAATTTGCATCACAGTATCCCTCAATCACCGCAGGATATTTACTGTAGTGCAAAGCAAAGCCCTGAGTATGTTCTAAATATCCCAAAACTCGTTTCATTGCCATCCAATGAGATTGACCTGGATTGCTCGTGTATCGACTCAATTTTCTTATAGCACAAGATATATCTGGTCGTGTACAATTCATGATGTACATTAAGCATCCCAACACACGAGCATAATCCAATTGTGATATGCTTTGGCCTTTGTTCTTTGCTAATGCAAGATACACGTCAATTGGAGTCTTTGCAACTTTAAACCCTAAGTGCTTGAATTTTTCAAGTACTGTCTTAATATAATGAGATTGTGACAATGCCAGACCTTGAGGAGTCTTATGGATCTTAATCCCCAGAATAAATCAGCAACTCCCAAGTCCTTCATACCAAACTTGCTACTTAGCATACGCTTAGTACCATTTATGTTGGCAATGTTATTACTCATTATTAGCATATCATCCACATATAAGCAAATAACGACTATGTGATTTGGAACATTTTTAATGTACACACATTCATCACATTCATTTATCTTAAAACCATTTGACAACATTGTTTGGTCAAATTTCGCATGCCATTGTTTAGGTGCTTGTTTTAGTCCGTAAAGGGACTTAACAAGTCTACATACCTTCTTTTCTTTACCTGGAACCACAAACCCTTCAGGTTGTTCCATGTAGATTTCTTCCTCCAAATCTCTATTCAAGAAGGTTGTCTTAACGTCGATTTGATGAATTTCAAGACCATACACTGCAGCTAATGCTACTAACATCCGTATGGACGTAATTCTTGTAACTGGAGAGTATGTATCAAAGTAGTCAATACCTTCTCGTTGTCTATACCCTTTGACTACAAGTCTTGCCTTAAATTTATTAATAATGCTATCATCTTTCATTTTTCTCTTAAAAATCCATTTAGAACCCAAAGGTTTATTTCCAGGAGGAAGATCAACCAATTCCCATGTATGGTTGTTCAATATGGATTCTATTTCACTATTGACTGCCTCTTTTCAAAACAATGATTCCGAAGAAAACATGGCTTCTTTAAATGTTCGAGGCTCATTTTCCAATAAGAAAGTCACAAAATATGGTCCAAGTGAAGTAGACGTTCTTTGATGTTTACTACGTCTTGGATCCTCCTGATTAAATGTACTTTCTTTTGTTTCTTCCCGAGGTCGTTTAAATCCTTCACCAATCGGCTCACATTCCTTTTTATATAGATATATATTTTCAAAGAACTCAGCATTATCTGATTCTATAACCGTATTATTATGAATATCGGAATTTTCTGATTTTTGAACCAGAAATTGATATGCTTTACTACTGGTTGCATATCCTATGAAAACACAATCAACGGTTTTCGGTCCTATTTTTACCCTTTTGGGTTTAGGAACTTGCACTTTTGCCAAAAACTCCCACACTTTAAAATAATTCAAGTTGGGCCTCCTTCCTTTCCATTTTTCATATGGAATGGATTGTGATTTGCTATGGGGTACTCGATTTAGTATCCGGCTAGCCGTAAGAACGACTTCCCCCCACAAGTTTTGTGGCAAACCAGAACTTAACAACAATGTGTTCATCATCTCCTTTAATGAACGATACTTTCTTTCCGCAATTCCATTGGATTGGGGCGTGTAATGGGCCGTTGTTTGATAAATAATTCCATATTCTAAACATATTTGTTCAAAAGGAGATTCATATTCACCACCCCAATCACTTTTTATCATTTTGATTTTCTTATTAAGTTGCGTTTCAACTTTATTTTTGTATTGCTTGAATGCGTCTATTGCTTCATCTTTACTATTAAGTAAGTAAACATAGTAATATCGAGTACTATCGTCCAAAAAAGGTTATGAAATACTTCTTTCCACCGCGAGATGGTATTGACTTCATGTCGCAAATATCTGTGTGAAGTAAGTCTAAAGGATTTGAATTCCTTTCAGCTGACTTATAAGGATGTTTAACATACTTAGATTCCACACATATTTGATATTTTGATTTGTCGCATTCCAACTTAGGCAATACTTCCAAGTTAATCATTTTCCGCAAGGTTTTGTAATTAACATGACCCAAACGTATATGCCATAGTTCATTTGACTCAAGTAGGTAAGACGAAGCTAAAATTTTATTATTATTCTCAACAACCATTACATTCAGCTTGAAAAGGCCCTCAGTGAGGTAACCTTTTCCTACAAACATTTCATTCTTACTTATTACAACCTTATCGGATACATAAACACACTTAAAACCATTCTTAACAAGAAGTCCATCAGAGACTGAATTCTTCCTAATCTCGAGAACATGAAGGACGTTGTTCAAAGTCACCACCTTGCCAGAAGTCATCTTCAGAAAGATCTTCCCACATCCTTCAATCTTGGCCGTTGCAGCATTTCCCATAGAAAGCGTCTCTTCGGGTCCAACAGGAGCATATGTAGCAAAAGCTTCCCTAACAGCACAAACATGGCGAGTGGCTCCAGAATCAATCCACCACTCCTTAGGATTTCCCACCAGGTTGCATTCAGAAAGCATAGCATACAAGTCATCAACATCTTCATGCTTTTCAACCATGTTTGCTCCCATTATTATTGAGTTTCCACGGCCTCTCTTTTCAACAGCTTTGTTGTCCTCTTCGATTCTCAACCGAACAATGAGATCTTCAAGTGACATCTCCTTGCGTTTGTGTTTCAAGTAGTTTTTGAAGTCCTTCCACAAAGGAGGCAACTTCTCAATTATTGCTGCTACTTGGAATGCTTCATTGATGACAAGACGTTCAATGAAAATTCTGTTAGTAAAATACTAAAATTACTACTTTCAACATCAGTATTAATTCGATTTATACCTTCAGCAAGGAGATCTGAATAATTATTTGCAATTCCTGGACTTGGGTAATAACAGACTTGCTATCTACCATTTTGTAGTCCAAAAACTTAGCGGCAACGAATTTCTTCAACCCCGCATCTTCAGTTTTGTATTTCTTTTCAAGCGCAGTCCACAATTCTTTTGACGTCTCCATGCCACTGTAGACATTATACAGATCGTGCTCCAGCCCGCTAAGAACATAATTCTTGCACAGAAAATCAGAATGCTTCCACGCCTCAATCACAAGAAAGCGTTCATTCTCTGGAGTTTCATCGGGCAAAACAGAAACATCTTCCTTAATGAACTTCTGCATACTTAAAGTAGTCAGGTAGAAGAGCATCTTCTGCTTCCACCACTTGAAATCAATCCCAAAATTTTTTTCGGGTTTTTTCGCCGGTGCCAATGCCGATGTACGGTTTGTCGACGCATTGGCAGTCACCATCAGAACAGCTTGGTTTCCGTTGTCATTAGTCATTTCTGTAAAAGAATGACACAAACAATCGTTAAAATCACGTAGATTTTAATTTCCAACGGAGTAGAAAACCACAAAGGTTTTAATCTCCAGAACAGTGAATATAACACAAATATAGAAAATATTAAATTCCTTAAGCTTGTGAGTAAACTGTATTTGTAAACTAATTCTGGAAATGATAGAATAATATATAAACAGAAAATGTAAACCAAACAAAAGTTAATCCGAGCCCACTGAATTCACAGTGTTTCCTTAAGGAATTTAATCCCCTCCTAGTACAGGTTATAGATTATTTCCTCCCAGGATAGAACGAATTACACACTGGTGTAGAGGTACTTCAAACCCCAGTGTTTAAGCGAACACAAAGTTCGGCAGCAAAACACACTTACTGTTGCTTTCTTTGAAGTTAAAAGTATGCAGAAGAAAGGAAGAGAACTCAAAAAATCGTATGGAGAATCTGAGAGAATGGCCATAGCATAAATACCATAACATAAATGGCTATTTACACAACAATAAACCGGGATTTCAAGAGGGAGGTTAATTTTCAGTTACACAATTGAAAAACAAAAAACGGAAAAACGTTTAACATTCCATTGGATTTAATATTAATATTAATAGTCTATTATTTAATCGGATATTTAATAACATTTATGTTAATATTTACTATTAACAAATAAATTTGGTCCAAAAACTAATCAATCAATCGATCATTTGACCAAATCAGAATCCGAATTCGAAGCCGAAGCCGAGCGAGTGACGACTACGACGGCGCGAGGCTTGCCTTCTTATCAACTCTTTAAGAGCTAGAAGAAGAGCAATTGCTTATAGACCAATTAAAAACCTCTTCCTCTTCTAATATGGGACAATGTCCCTTTGTCGGGGGGGGGGGGGGTAACTTAAAATTTCACTTAAAAATTTCATTTCCCTCCATTTCCCATCACTCTCTTTTAAGCCATATTAATGCTTAAAAACCCAACAAAATTTTCTCTCACTGATAGCCTTCCAAGGAGGGAGTGTGTCATTTGGAAATGGAAAAAGGCCAGATAACATGTATTGGTAAGGTTGGCAAGTCACTTTCTCATGCTATAGAAGGTGTGTATTTTGTGGTAGGTCTTAAACATAATCTTCTTAGCATCTCTCAAATGTGTGACAAAGGAAAATGAGGTAAAATTCAATTTCAAAATTTGCATTGTCACTAAGCTTGATACTGATGAAATTGTGTTAAAGGGTAAGAGACATAACAATGTCTATAAGATGTCGATTATGTCACTTCCCCAGAGTGATCACGCATGCTTGAGTGCAGTGGAAGATGATCCACTGCTATGGCATAGAAGACTGGGGCATGCCAGTCAACTCAACAAGTTGGCAGCAAAATACTTGGTCCTTGGGCTACCTAAAGTTGAGTTCACCTCTAACAAGGCATGTGATGCATGTATTAGAGTGAAACATGTTAGGTCATCCTTTAAGTCTAAAAAATTTCTAAGTACCTCTCAACCTCTGGAACTCCTTCACATGGACCTATTTGGACCAATGAGAATAAGGAGCAAAGGATGTAATAGTTATGTGTTTGTGATTGTTGATGACTTCTGCAGGTATACCCGGACTTTGTTTTTGGGATCCAAAGATGAAATCTTTGATGTTTTCTGTGTATTTGTCAGAATGATTCAACAAAAACTAGGGTGCAATGTTTTATGTATAAGAACTAACCATGGAACTAAATTTGAAAATTCAAAATTCCTTGAGTTCTGTGGTTCACATGGTATTGATCATAATTTCTCTGCTCCCAGAACGCCACAACAAAATGGGGTTGTAGAAAGAAAGGATAGATCCTTAGAATACATGGGGAGGACCATGTTGATTGCTAGTGGACTGCCTAAGAGTTTCTGGGGTGAGGCAATCAATACTGCTTGCTACCTGCTAAATAGATGCATGGTCAGACCCATTCTTGAGAAAACTCCCTATGAGTTACTTCGAGGAAGAAAACCCACCATCACTCTCCTGAGAGCCTTTGGGTGCAAATGTTTTGTGCATAATAATGGGAAAGAAGCTCTAGGTAAGTTTGATGACAGAAGGAATGAGGGAATTCTTGGGTTACTCTCCACATAGTAAGGCCTATACGATTTTTAATAAAAGAACTATGTGTGTGGAATAACATATTCATGTTATTTTTGATTAATCTAACAATTTAGTTGAGAAAGGTCTGCAGGATAAAGTTTATGACATAGGATTCACTGGCGATGGAGATACAAAGGAATCTGATGAAGATGGATCTGAAAAACACAAGGAAATTGACAGTGATCATTAGGAACAAGGAGAGGAAAGAATTACTCTAACTACTGACCAGAATAATGAAGTCACACCTACTGAACCTGCTCCTTTGGGTCACTCCTCGGGTGAATCTTCTCTGGGTATACAGATCAGATCATGGAAGCATCAAAGCTCACATCCTCTTGAGAATATCATCTCTGATCCAAAGTGTGACTAGAAGATATTGAAGTAAATTTGAGAATATCATGTTGAGTATTGAAGTTTTGATGATTAACAAAGTGTGACTAAATGCTCAACGAACCAGGTCCTCAACATAACTGTTTAGCTGTTGTGAAGAGCCAACTCCTCAGGATAAAGGATCAGCTCTTCATGATCGATACTTGTACGTCTGTACAAGACAATAACTTTATCTCATAGTTACCCAAGTCCGAGTTTGGTGGAAGAAGGTTGCTATAAGTGATAAGGGTCATTGCTCAAGAAGATACAGATAATTTAGTCAGAGACAAAAGTCCCAAAGCTAGTGGAATCCTTAGAACAGTAGAAGTCCTATCAAAGAAGAACCTGACTATGAATGAGACTCCTAGAAGATCTCAAGTTGTGTTTTAAATAGGATTGACTTTGGACTTCTAAACCATCCTTTTACACATCAACTAAAGAGCCATAAGTCGTTTACTTGTGTTGAGTATTTGCCTTGTATTCTTCTTGAGTCAGTCTAGTGAATGTGTTTTAGAAAATTGAGTTGTAATCAATTGTCATTAACAATTAGTTGAGTTGGAGTGAGTATTTTGCTTTACAAGTTAGAGTAACTTGTGAATCAAATAGGTGTAGCAGGAGTACTGGAGAGTATTTAATTACAGTATTGTGATTGATACATTTTTGGCTCATTGTTCTAGTAGAGTTGGAGTTAAATCCTACATGGTAGGTCGTGCTTTTTACACTTTTGAGCCGGGTGATTTTCTACGTAACGAACCAGATTCTTTACTAATTCATAGAGGCACTCAAACTAACATATTCGTGTTCTTTACTAATTCATACAGGCACTCAAACAAACATATCCCTTAATACTTATTTAGAGATTTTAGTTACCTAAATGACCCGATTTTATAAATTTTTAACTCCACATAACATCAACGTGAGAGGTTTTGAAAATTCTCAGTTTCCGGAAAGACAGCCTAGGAGATGACAACGAATACAAGGAGGAAAGTCACAAGAACAGCGAATATACTGAATAATAATCCCCAATTCTTAATTTAAATAATCTCATTTCACTATTCTAATACCATTTCCAGTAACCCCACGTTTCTCCCCAGATCCCTTTTCCCTTCCTTTCTGAAATTCAAGTTTCTTTTACTGAATTCTGCTGGTATATCTTATTCTCGAGATATTTTTTTTATTTTTCCCATTTTCTCGAGAAAGATTACGATGAAAGCAATTTTGTTAAGATTATGGATTATCTCCTTAATAATGTTTTTGTCATGTAATTATTGGGTCATCGGAGCTTCCAAATCTCAATCAACTGAGGAAGCTTACGTTACTCTTCTGTACGGAGATGAGTTCTTGTTGGGTGTTAGAGTGCTTGGAAAGTCAATAAGGGAAAGTGGGTCCACTAAAGATATGGTTGTTTTGGTCTCTGATGGGGTTTCTCAATACGCTAACGACCTCCTTCGAGTATGTATTTTTTATATCATTTACTTTCATTTGAGTGTCATTTTTACGTAGTGTAGTTTGATTCATGCAAGCTTTTAGTTGCTGTATACTCCCTGTGTTCCATTTTGTTTAGTATAGTTCGACTCAACACGAAATTTAAAAAGAAACCATGATCTTTGAAATGTGTGGTCCTAAATATGCCATAATATTAGTGCGGGTATAAAAATTTCTCGTTAAGGATAAAATGAAAAGTTAGAAATTAATGGTTTCTAAAATAGACAAGTGTTAGATCTTTTTGAAAAGGACTAATAAGAAAATATTGCCAACTAAAGTAGAAGAGAGGAAGTAATTGTTTTCAAGTCAGTTAGTCGAGCCAGAGGCAGAGGCCGGGGCCGAAGCAGTGTATTGGTGCTTGGTTCATCTGAACTTAATACTTTTAACGCGGAGTATAAATTTATGTATAAAAATTCACTAAAATTAGATATGAACCCATAACTTTAAATATACAATGGGTTCAATGCTAAGAAGCTTAACGATTGGACACGTAAAGCTTAAATTCTGGATCCGACCTCTGAGTCGAGGAGGGTTGCAATTGGTAGATAACTAGTGTGAATATGGTGTAATTATAATGAGTACTCTAAATATTGCATTGAAATGACCATGCCCATCTAGCCCCCAAGAGGGTGGCCTAGTTGTCGAAGAGTTGGGTGATAACCTCGAGAATCAAGGTTGGAATGTGGGGCAACTCCATATTATTTTTTTCCCATCTACCTAAGCTACTTTGTTGATGGAAGGTAGTAGGAATCAAATAATAGATTAGTCGAGGTGCATGCAAGTTGGACTAAACACCACCGTTATTGTTATAAGAAAATTAAAGGAGTATGCCCACCTATAGGCACGGATTAAGGACGCAGGGAAAGTGGTTTTGGAGTTCTTACAGTCTTGAGGAGGCAAAGATCTCTTGTGCTTGGATTCTCTCATTATGTACTAATCCTAATGAATTCACGTATATATAAAAGTCAGAGTCATGAGCAGTGGATTAGCAGTGGGTAAGGATGAACCCACTGCTTATGTAATGGGTTTGCCCCTGCAACCACGTATGCTTCTAAATGGTACGAAATGAATACAATGATACATATGGTCGAGTCTATGTAACTCGGAGTTGAGCTAATGATGCTTGCTCATTTAATAATAATTTTGTAAGTTAAAGTCTAAAGTCTTAAATTGAAGTATCATTGTGCTGCTTCACTTTAGGAAGCTTGAGTTTGATATGGAGGTGTAGTAGTTTAGTTTATCTTGAAGATAGAGTCTAACCTGTACTTACAGATGCAATGTATCTTCTATTTTGCTGCTAAAAAGGCCTTCCAGTTTTTTTTTTTTTTTTTTTTTTTTTTTTTTTTTAAAAAGAAAAGAAAAGAAAAAGAAGCAAACCAGTGACTGAAATTGAGCTTGTCTCAGCAAGTCCTATAGTCTATTCAGTTGTTCCGGCTGTCATTCTATATTTAGCTTGCCTTAATAAGTCCCATGTTAGTCTTTTCAGTTGTTTGAGATGTCTATCTTAAAAGTTGTTTCTGATTCTAAGGCATCAGTAGACGTGGCTTATGGTCTTTGTTTCTTCCTGTGCAGGCTGATGGCTGGATTTGTGGAAAAGATTTAGTTTATTGTCTAAACCCGAATCAAGTTGAGGCCGACGAGGTTTTGGGGCGTCTACACAAAGCTAAAAGTATTTAATATGACCAAGTACAAGAAAGGTAATTCCATATCTGAGAGCTTGATTTTAAAGTTTGGACAGAAAGGAAAAAGGGATATGATCTACAATTTTTTGATAAGTGGGTATGATCTACGTTTTAAACTTTCTTAAGTGCTGTTCNTCCAATATCTGTTTACAAGAAATTATTATTACAAACCAACACTAATAATGAATTACAGAAGTGGAATTGCTACAACTATAGGGAGCCTGAATATAGGCCCAAAAGATAAACCTGGCAGACCAAGCCTTCAACCAGTTCACAAATGCCATAATCTCATAGTGCATCTAATAGGATCCTGGTGTGTCAAAGTTCCCAAGGGCCTCAGGGACCCCGGGCAATGCTCACACTAGAAAACTTTCAAAGTAACCCTTTGTGAGCAAGTTTGGAAAGCCAACCCCAGTGTATCAAAGTTCAGAGGAGCCTCGTGGACTCCTAAGCAATGTTTACATCAGAGGGGCAAGACCCTAGGTGTTCTAAGAGTAGGAGTTGAAAATGGTGCTTGAAAATATAAATAGTTTTAAGAAAAACAGTTTGGAAGTAAAACAACTTAGAAGTGAAGCAAGAGTAGAAGTGAAACAGGAGTAAACAGAGTCATTGCAGTCCTCTGTGCTCAAACAATCAAACAAGGACAAAACAGGCTCACAACCATTTCAAACAAGCTTCAGATTGCCTAGATTCAACTCAATCCATTAGTTATCACTAGGTGGGGCACATAGCATGCTGGGAGTAGAATAATAATAAACAGAAAAACTATACAAAGAAAGGTAGTAAGGGTTGGGAACATAGAAGTCATTAGTCAGGAACACATAAAACAGGTCAGGAAGGAAAACATGCCAGTTAAGACAAAGCAGGTTGACAGCCAGATTCCATAACACTCAATAGGGGATAGACATGCTGATTAGAAGCAAAAAAAAGGAAGCACATAAACTTAATAACCAGATTACACAATACTGGATAGGACATAACAACAGAAGTAATCATGTTGATTTAAAGCAATAGACATGAAAGACACAGAGCTAAATACAGAAGTAGTCATGTTGATTGGGAACAAGGAAGATATAGGTTCAATTACATAGAAGTAGTCATACTAATTGAAGTCCAAAAGTAGTCATGCTAATTGAAATACAGAAAAGTCATGGATTCAAGCGAAGTAAAGCAACAGACAAGAAAGCACATAGGTTTAAGCTTCATAACATAATGAATGTGTTGGCCCAAGTAAAGGTGAAGTTTTGAAGACTAACAAAGGAACTCAAACATGGACCTGGTCGATCTTGTGAAGCACAGTTATGATCAACTCAAACATGTGAGATGCACGTGAAGGAGATAAACCTAACTTATCAGAAGTGATATCTCCTGATCATGATCGAAAAGGTTGCATATTGGATAAGGAGAAAGACTCCTTACTCAAAGAGAACACTGTTTAGGAAAAGGATAGAGTTAGAGTATGAGATCAACTAGAACTCTTCCACCATGGAAGAGTAAGTAGCATTAGTATTCTAGTCAATCTCTAATTGCTAATTCCTTAAATGTTAGTGTTGTTCTCTTTTACAGGTAATGCACACAAGCAGAAGTTAAACGTGAATTGAGAGCAAAATAGCGAGGCAATTTTGCAAGCAATTCGTGTGTGATTCAAGCGTGCAAACCTAAAGCTACTTGAACCAGATAGAAGAACCAATTCCAAGTGCCTATTTTTATTCTAGTTCAATTGTAGTAGGTGATTTTACATTGTACCTTTCAGCTTATCTAGAAGCAATTGTATTAGGTACTTAGAGTTTTCGAGTTAGAGTTAACTTAAAGTTGTCGCAACAATTGAGGTTGTGTGCCACAACGAGATTAGAGTTAATCCTAGGTTTACAAAAGAGTTTTTGTAAATGCAATTTTTGGCTCAGTGATTTTAGTGGAGAGTTTGGGAAAATCCTACTGGAAGGTAGGTCGTGATTTTTTCACCTTTTGAGCCAGGTGTTTTCCACGTAAAAATCTCTGTGTTTGTTATTTTCTGTATTTATTATTCCGCAACAGTAGCAGTTTGAACACATAGAAGAACCAGGTCCTTCTATAATCAAGTTAAGCAAAAATTGGGTACCAAATAAATCACCCCCCCTCTTGTATGGTATTGAAGTATAAAACATCAATTGGTATCAGAGCGGGTTATCTTTGAAGAGATTAACACCTTAAGAACAGATCAAGATGAGTCCACTGCTAGGCCTCCACTCTTTAATGGCCAGTACTATTCCTGGTGGAAGAACAGGATGAGAGGCCACATCATAGGAGAAGACTATGAACTTTGGGATATTGTTACTGATGGTCCCCTGGCTACTACAAAGAAGAATGTTGAAGGAGAGGATGTGCCAAAGACTAGAGCTGACTGTACTGCTGAAGATTTGAAGAAGTGGAAAAAGAATGCCAAGGTCAAGAAATGGCTTGTGTTAGACTAGGTCCAGATGAGTACAACAGAATTCAAAGTTGTACTACTGCTAAGGAGATCTGGGACACTCTACAAGTGGACCATGAAGGAACTCCTCAAGTAAAGAGATCAAGAGGAACACTGCTTTATTCTCAATATGAGAATTTCACCATGAAGGAATGAGAAACCATACAAGAGATGTACACAAGGTTCACAACACTAACAAATGAACTTAAGTCTCTTGGAAGAATTATCCTTGAAGAAGACAAGGTTGAGAAAATCTTGACAAGGGTCTTGCCAATAACTTGGGAAAGCAAAATCACAGCTATTCAGGAATCAAAGAACAATGCTACTCTCAAGTTGGATAAGCTAATTGGAAATCTCACTGCCTATGAACTGAGAAGGCAAACCATGAAGATGGATGCACCTAAGAAGGAAAGAATCCTGGCTCTCAGAACAGCTGAAGGTGCAGACTTAGAGGATGATGAAATGGCTATGATCACAAGGGATTTTAAGAAGTACCTAATGAGAGGAAAGGGTTATTCAAGAGGTGCAACCTTCAACAAACCAAGGGCCCCTGAAAACCAGACCAACGAGGGCTGCTAAAAATGAGGCAAGACTGACCACATGATCAAGAATTGTCCTCAGGGGGAAATTGAATGGAAGAAAGAAAGGGTTGAACGAAGAAACAGAAAGAAGGAACAGGTTCAACCCAAGAGGAGCAAAGGATCAACAAAGGCTATGGTTGCTGCATGGGGAGAAAGCACAGATGAGGATTCAGAAGATGAAGCTGGAGATGAACAAGCACTTATGGCCATTGGAGAATCAGATGATGAACAAGAGGTAAGTGTGCTTCATCTCAAAGACAAGATTAAATTTTTATCTAAAGAAAAGCTATCTGAATTACTGCTAGACTTCATTGATGAGTCCGAGGTCATAAATAATGAGAAGGAACAGCTGTCTAGGGAATGTGTGATCCTAAAAGCTAAGTGCAAAAATCTGGAACTCAGGGCTAGTGAAAGTGATAGTGAAAATACTGAGTTGAAGAATGAGGTTCTTGAACTTGACACAACTATCTTAGCACATAGATCTGAAAATCTAAAACTGAAATTAGGAACAGGTAAAAAGAAAGTTGATCACACACACCTCACCTTAGAAGAAAATCTAGGAAAAATGAAGGACGAGTTATACAAGAACGATGAGCAGATAAGAGTCCTAAAAGAAGATCTAGGCAAGGTTAAGCATGAACTAGACAGAACTTGCAAATGGATAAGTCCTCCGATGCACTCAATAAGAGAGGACTTGGCTATGGGACCCCTGCACCTAAGTGGGATCCCAAAAGCAAGTATATCACACTTCCTGAGAACAAAATCTGCACACACTATGGTAAGACCGGTCACTTTAAAAGTGAATGTAATGCAAAAGAAAAGGCCAGTCAAAAGACCAAAACCTTTGTTCAAGGAAAAAATAGGCTGCCAGGATGGGCTAAAAAGAATTTAATTCACCATTTTGCCTATAGAAAGGGACCCAAACTAGTTTGGGTTCCTAAGACTAACCCCTGATTTTCTTTTGCAGGTCAAAGTGAAGGGGAGCAGCCAAATATGGTACATGGATAGTGGCTGCTCAAAGCATATGACTGATAGCAAGAACCAGTTCTTTTCACTTGAGGACCTTAAAGGAGGTAATGTCTCCTTTGGAAATGGTAAGAAAGGTGAGATCATTGGGGTTGGAAAGGTAGGTAAGACAGACTCACATTCCATTGAGAATGTCTACTTGATAGATGGCTTGAAATATAGCCTAATCAGTGTATCACAATTGTGTGACAGAGGTAACTTGGTAGCATTCACCTCTACCAAATGTTTTGTGATAAATCTTACCACTGACAAGATTGTTTTGCAGGGAAAAAGAGTAAACAATATATACATTGTAGATCTGTCCACTCTTTCAGAAAATGAACTCACTTGCTTAAGTGTGTTGGACAATGATCCCCTCCTTTGGCACAAAAGACTTGGACATGCAAGTCTAAGTCAACTCAACAAATTAGTCTCCAAGGACCTGGTGATAGGGCTGCCTAACATCAAGTTTAAGGAAGACAAAGTTTGTGAGGCTTGTGCAAGGGGGAAGCAGGTAAGATCCTCTTTTAAAAGCAAGAAAGTGGTAAGCACGACCAGGTCGATGGAACTGGTTCATATGGATCTCTGTGGTCCAATGAGAACATTGAGCAGAGGTGGTAAGAAATATGTGATGGTGCTTGTTGATGATTACTCTAGGTTTACTTGGACATTGTTTTTAACATCTAAGGATGAAGCATTTGACATGTTTACTGCCTTTGTTAGAAAAACTCAGAAACAACTAGGTAATCAACTTGCATCAATTAGGTCTGATCATGGAACTGAATTTGAAAATGCTAAGTTTGCTGAATTTTGTGATGAGCATGGTATAGATCATAATTTCTCTGCACCTAGGACTCCTCAACAAAATGGGGTAGTTGAAAGAAAGAATAGGACTCTTGAAGATATGGTAAGGACTATGCTTCTTTCTAGTAAACTTCCCCATAGCTTCTGGGCAGAGGCTGTAAATACTGCATGTTACATTATTAATAGGTGCATGACTAGACCTCTTGTAGAGAAGACTCCCTATGAGTTACTTAAAGGGAGAAAACCAAATATATCCCATCTTAGGGCATTTGGATGCAAGTGCTTTGTGCACAATAATGGAAAGGACTCCCTAGGTAAGTTTGATCCCAAAAGTGATGAGGGAGTATTCTTGGGATATTCTTCACATAGCAAGGCTTATAAAGTTTACAACAAAAGAACTTTGTGTGTAGAAGAAAGTGTACATGCAGTTTTTTATGAAACTAACATTCTTTCTGAGAGACAGGAACATGAAGATGAAGCCATTGGGCTGGTAAAAGAATTGAGTGAAGTCACAGCTCAAGCTGAAGATGCACCAAAAAAAGGAACAGGTGATGGAACAGGTTCTTGTATCCAAGGCAACCTGATAGGGGGAACTGAACAAAGAAGAACTGAATCTAACTCCCAAATGGAACCTGTCCATGAGCCTGTTCCTCAGCAACAAAATATGGGAGAAACTCCAAACATAAATCAGTTGGTTGTGAAACCTTACAAGTATCAAAGTTCTCATCCCATTGAAAAAATCCTTACTGATCCAACTTCTGGAGTTAAAACCAGATCTCAATTAAAGAATCTGTGTGCTTTTGGTGCATTCTTATCTCTTATTGAACCTAAAAATGTTGCTGAAGCTTTGCAGGATGCAGATTGGGTGAATGCAATGCAAGATGAACTCAATCAGTTTGAAAGAAGCCAAGTGTGGCATCTGGTCACAAGACCCAAGGACAGATCAGTGATTGGCACTAAATGGGTCTTTAGAAACAAACTTGATGAAAATGGAACAATTACAAGGAACAAGGCAAGGCTGGTGGTCCAAGGTTATAGCCAAGACGAGGGCATCAATTATGATGAGACCTTTGCTCCTTTAGCAAGACTGGAGGCAATAATACTCCTCATAGCCTTTGCGGCACACATGGAATTTACCCTTCACCAAATGGATATGAAGAGTGCCTTCCTAAATGGCTACTTAAAGGAAGAAGTCTTTGTCAAACAACCTTCAGGGTTTGAAATTAAGGAGTGTCCAGATCATGTATACAAATTGGACAAGGCCCTATATGGACACAAGCAGGCTCCTAGAGCATGGTATGAACGTCTATCCAAATTCTTGCTCGAACACGGATACAAAAGAGGTAACATTGACAGTACTTTATTCTTGAGGGAAAAAGGTAAGGATCTACTAGTAGTACAAATATATGTTGATGACATAATTTTTGGGGCAACCACTAAAAAACTGAGTAAGGAATTTGCAAAATTAATGGGGAGTGAATTTGAAATGAGTATGATAGGTGAGCTTAACTTTTTCTTAGGCTTACAGATCAAACATAACCCAAATGGAACCATGATCCATCAGCAGAAATATGCAAAAGAGTTGATTAAGAAGTTTAAAATGGATGAATCAAAAGAAATAGACACGCCCATTGCAATAGCTACTAAATTAGACATAGATGAACCTGGTTCATCTGTTGATCGGAAGTTGTATAGGGGTATGATTGGCTCACTTTTGTATCTTACTGCTAGCAGACCTGACATCCCTATCTTTTATGATAACACTAGTGCTATATGTATGACAAAGAACCCAGTTCATCATAAGAGGACTAAGCACATAGATGTTAGACATCACTTCTTAAGGGACAACTATGAGAAAGGATTGATTATTAAAGGAATTCTATGCTACTGATAAACAAATTGCTGACATCTTTACTAAAGCACCGAGTAGAGAAAGCTTTGAAAGGAACATGTTAGAATTAGGGATGATTAAGATCACCTAATGGGACCAGTTCAGAATGCACAATGAAATTTTTTTTTTAATTTTTCTCAGCTTCATACTATGAATAGTATACTCATGTGACATGTGTTGATATGACTCACTGATCTCTAGTAAAATTTTCTCTATTTTGGTAAATTGAGGCATGATCAAGAGAATTCTAAATAAAGAACCTGGTTCATCAGTATTGGTTCATCTGAATGACAAGGTATGTTTTCTATAATCTGCACAATTAGAAATATAAATATTTAAATCATAAGCAGAGTCCTACCTATGTTCAAAACATTAGAAAATCCTATCCGTTTGTTTTTGAACCAGTTCCGCCCCTATTAGAATTCTCACCACAAAAAATGCCTAAAATCTAGGGAAGCTTAACCGTTCGTTCAACCTGCAATTTCAAGTTGATTAGACCTCTAATTGACTGCTAAAAGCTACCATTAGCCATTAAATAAGTCTTTCTCTTTAACTACCCATTATTACCTTCTGCCACCCTCATTAATCCAAACCGTCAAAAATCCTTCTTCACTCGAAATTATTTTCTCCTCCAAAAGCCTAACTCACAAACTCTCTAAAGCCATCAGTTACAATGTCAATCCCTCAAGATAATCCAGGGACTCCTCTACCACCATCCCCTTCTGGTTCCTCCACGCCTTCTCCACCCAATACAAACCCCCAGCCTAAGAAAAGACGTGTCAAAATGCTAGCCCGGAAAACTGTAGCCTCAGGTGCATTGTCAAAGAGATTAAACGCACAATGGAAGGCTGCCTAAGCCCAAGATTCTGAGAACTCAGGCAATTTGTTCGAATTTTCGAGTGAGGGGGAAGGACCTGGGTCTTCTGACTCATAGAAGGCTCAAAACTCCCATTCTAAGGTAAGTTCTTCTTTGGCTAAAAATTTAAAAAATAGGTTTGTTTCGGTTGGGCCTATCAGGGATGTGGAACTGCCTGAATTGGAAAGGAGAGGAGGTAAAAAGAAAATTGAAAAAGAAAAAGAGATAGAGGGTGTATGTGGTGATGTGAGGGGAAAAGGGAAAGGAGTGGCTGGTTCTTCACCCACTTCTGAATTGCCAATACCAACTATCTATGGGGTTGAACAGGAAACTATGGAAGAAAGTGGCAAGAAGTCAGGGGGAAGTGGTTTAGGGGAGGCTGCTGAAGGGTTGGTTAATCTAAGTTCACAGGCAGATGAACCTGGTTCATCTATTGAGGAGACCCTGGCAGACCTTCTGAAAAAGGTAGGTGCCAATTATGATCCAAAGAAAATGAGAACTCCAACACCAAAAGCCCCCAGCACTGCAAAACCTTCCAAGAAACGAAAGGCTTCCTCCCCAACAACTACTAAAATTTTCTTGCCAAAGGGAAGAGCCACACGAAGTACAGTGAAACAGGTTGAGAGTGAATTTCAAAAGGCTTTGGCTGAAAACAAGAAAAAGAGAATGGATAAAGGAAAACGTAAGGTTCAAGAGTCCTCTGATGCTGTTGATATTGAGGAGATGGAACAGGTCCATCAGGAGGAACATACAACAATGGAGGTTCAGACCCCCAAGCCCAAAAGGACCAAGACCTCTTCCAAGAAGTCTTCGTCTGTGTCTCAGGCTGCTGAACCTTCATTGGCCAAGAGGACAAGGTCTGCAGTGAAAACCAAAGAAGTTAGAGTTTCTGAAGATGAGGAATGGAGTGGTGAAGAAGAGAGTGAGTCTGATGGTGAAAAAGACAAGCTCGCCACATTTGGCAAAAGAAAAATTTTGAAGGGAAGATTGCTGAAAGACTTGGTAGAACTAGGAATGGTTCGTTTGGTTGATGCCCTAGCTGTTCAGGGCTGGAAGGACATGGTTCTTCAGATGGATGGAAGGCTAGCTAGGAATGAAATCATTGAAGTCATGGCCAATGCAGAAGTCAAAGATGGCACAATTACCAGCCAAGTAAAAGGAGTCCAAGTGACTTTTGATGCAGAAAAGCTGGGAGAGATTCTTGGCATCCCTGCTGAGGGCTATGATGACTACACTAGGCAAAGATGGCCAAGTCTGGATTCCCTTCCTCCTGCCCTTGAAATCACTAGGCGATTCTGTGATGTTGAAGAAGTGAATAAGGCCAAATTTGTGCACAAAGTAAAATGAAGCCACAACACAAAGTCCTCTTTGAGTTTGTCAACAAGTGCTTACTGCCCGGGTAGGAAAGAAGGCATATTGCTAACTATATGGACTTAGTTCTGATGGAGTGCCTTGAAAGTGGAAGGCAAATTAACTGGCCTGCATTCATCATCAAGTTACTGGACAAGGTCATCAATGGCTCCAAGGCCCATGCCACCCCCTATGGATTTATTCTGACTACTGTTCTGGATCGGTGCAAGGTGCCTCTGAAGAAGTGGGAACTGGTCACAAGCAAGGACTACTTTGGCATTAATACTCTGATTGCTTGTGACTATCTAGTCAATGCCATTCCAAATGAACCCGGTTCATCCAAGAAGAAACCTATCAACAGTAAAGTCAGGGCTCTAGTTCAGGAAAGTGAGGCCAAGGATGCTGAGATAGCTAGGCTGAAGGCTCGCTTAGTAGAGGTTGAATCTGAGAGGGATGCTATCAGAACTTAGCTTACCAAGGAAAAGGAGAAGAATGACGAGATTCTTCACAATATGCTGAATCTTCTCCAAGCCCAAAACCAACCCTCTAGCTCCCCCAAGCCTTAGGAATTCTATCCTTTATCTCCTTAACCTGTCTAGTACCATCAGTGACCCAGATTAGGGATTTCTCTTTCTTTTTGCTCATGTTTTGAATATTTTTGCTTTTGCTTATATCTACTGTTTTTGCTCTTGTTGACTGTTACTATTTCCTTGATAGTTTAAATATGTTTGCCTGATTACTGATGAATAATCCATGATTGCACTTGCAGTTGCTCCAGTGGCAATGAGTACTTATTAAAATCTGGGACTCACACTTTGTTTATGAAACTTTTCGATGATGCCAAAAGGGGGAAGAGAGAGATATTGATATTGTGCTTTACATATTCTGAATATGTGATGTTTATAACCTAATTAACCTGGTCCTTGATGATAAGTGAATTTTTCTAATCTTTGTATTGATGAATAAGTTGAGTTCTTACAAGGCCTAAGTGAGTGAAAAGCACATAGTTTATCATCATCAAAAAGGGTGAATTTGTTGGCCCAAGTAAATGTGAAGTTTTGAAGACTGACAAAAGAACTCAGACATGGACCAGGTCCATCTTGTGAAGTACAGTTGTAATCAACCCAAACATGTGAGATGCACGTGAAGGAGATAAATCTAACTTATCAGAAGCGATATCTCTTGATCATGATCGAAAAGATTGCATATTGGATAAGGAGAAAGACTCCTTACACAAAGAGAACACGGTTTAGGAAAAGGATAGAGTTAGAGTATGAGATCAACTAGAACTCTTCCACCATGGAAGAGTAGCATCTGTATCCTAGTTAATCTCAAATTACTAACTCCTTAAATATTAGTGTTGTTCTCTTTTACAGGTAATGCACATAAGCAGAAGTTAAACGTGAATTGAGAGCAAAATAGCAAGGCAATTTTGCAAGCAATTTATGTGTGATTCAAGCGTGCAATCCTGAAGCTACTTGAACTAGATAGAAGAACCAGTTCCAAGTGTCTATCTTTTATTCTAGTTCAATTGTAGTAGGTGATTTTACATTATACCTTTCAGCTTTTATAGAAGCAATTGTATTAGGTATTTAGAGTTTTCAAGTTAGAGTTAAATTGAATTTGTCGCAACAGTTGAGGCTGTATGCCACAACGGGATTAGAGTTAATCCTAGGTTTACAAAAGAGTTTTTGTAAATGCAGTTTTTGGCTCAGTAATTTTAGTGGAGAGTTTGGGAAAATCCTACTGGAAAGTAGGTCGTGGTTTTTTCACCTTTTGAGCCAGATGTTTTCCACGTAAAATCTCTGTGTTCTTTATTTCTATACTTATTATTCCGCAACAGTAGTAGTTGGAAAACATAGAAGAACCAGGTCCTTCTATAATCAAGTTAAGCAAAAATTGAGTACCACACAAATCACCCCCTCCCCCCTCTTGTGTGGTATTGAAGTATAAAACATCAGAACCTCACTTGGCAATTGGATTCAAAAAGAGATCGCTCCAACTCTCTCTCTCTCCCTCCTTTATTTATTTATTTGTAGTTATTAATTATTTCTTAACACTCTCACTCTCCCTCTTATTATTATATATTCACTAATTTTCAGTTAATATATTTGTGAATGAAATAAATGTTGATTGATAACTGGGAAGCCATCAAAGACTTCTTGTGTTGATCCTCCAAATTATGGTGATTGCTGGAATATATATACATTAGGGTGCCGGCAGAAAAGGTGTTTGAGTTTTTGCATCTAAAATTTCTTTAGCTCATGATATATATTATAATTTTTTACATACTATACAAGACAGTTCATTCAGATTTTTTGGCACTGAAAAATGAAATAAGTGAAGAGGAAGAATTTTCGGACGAGGAAGGATACTTCGAAGACGACTATCATGTAAGTTTTTTCAAGCGCTCTCAACTTATATAGATGTATATTCTCAATTCTAACAGTTTCTTTAATCTATGCAGATGACCAGTCAGGGTCGAGGTAGGTCTAGGAAGGATAAGAGGCCTATTGATCATGATGATGGTGCTACACCCTCGCTTCCTTCCACTCCACATTTGCATCCCTCCGCTGCTGATGGCCGGCAGCAATCTTCTAGGCACACATCTTTTCCACCTCATCCATCTACTCATCAAACTACCTACCATTCGCCCTCCCAGCAATATTCTTAGCATTCTGTACCATAGGGCTATACCCCCTTCCTCCATATGATCATGCATATGGTTATATGGGTCCATCTAGTTAGCAGTCACAGGGCCATGTGGTGATACGCCCGTCATCTGCTCCGTTTGCTTCATCACCAGCTGGATCACATCCATCTAGATTTCAGCTAACGAGATCGTAGCAGTGCTCTGGATCGCATCAGGGGTCTAGATCGCATCAAGGGTGTGGATCGCATCCACCTTTATCAGCGACCCCGTCTCATTCTCCACAGAGTTTATCTCCTAGCATTTTTAGACTTCGCCTTTGGGATAGTAGTGCTGAGCCAGATGCCCCCCTTCTCCGCACGCTTCAGATTCATTGGAGGATGATGATCCAGAGGAAGTGCGGTATAATCGTTATCATAGGATAATCATTAGGCCTAAGGGCAATGGGTATGATTTGTTTATTACTTCTTTATTCTTGTTGAATTATAATAGCTACTCTTGTTTATCTAATGTAATTGTTATGTTGCAGGTTCATACATAATCATCGGTCTACAAAAATAATCACTGAAACTCTTGGCCGGTTGTATAATGCACCCTATGCGACTTGGAGTGACTTTCCACCGGAGCTCCAGCAACAAATTTTCAATCAATTTTAAGGTTTTAATATAATTCTTATCTATTTAAGTATTATATTAACAATATTTTCATTTAATGTTACACACTTCATTTGCATACTAAGTGTGCCTGGGAGGACCTACATAACAGTGAAATTCTTGCAAATTTTGTGTTCAAATGCCGTAAGAGACTATCTGGTTCGTTCTGCTCTGCTCGAAAGAAGAGGAAGAAGCCTTCATGAGTTCTACCAGATTTATTGGAGGATCTGCTGAGGTAGTGGACCACCGAGAAATTCGAGAAGAGGAGTGAACAGGAAAGAAGGCTTGAGCATCTAAGAAGGGTGGCTCCTTGCACTATGTGGGTGCAAGGAGCATGGGGACTACGAGGAGACTACTGGTAACTCCTTAAAATATTTACATCTATTTTTATCGAACTATATTTTTGTATAGTTTAATTTAGTGAACACGTTTTATTATATTTGTAGGTAAAAAATATGGGAGGAAGATGACTCGTGATGAGTTCTTCATGGAGACTCACATCCGGAAGAAGAATGCACCGATAGATCCATCTAGATGGGTCGATGACTGGGCGGAGACTGCATATGTAAGTTTCATAACTACTATAACTTGAAAGTAATGTTTATAATATTATATAGTTAATAATTCTCTATCTTCTAAGTAAAGGGTCGCTACAAGGCTAATGTGGAGGAGTACAATTAGAGCTTGCCACCGAATGAGCAAGGCGAGCGACCACCTATTTCAGACGAAGAAGCGCAGAGGATATGGTTGGATGTTGCCGGTTGTCCTAAAAAGGGGATAGCATACGGCCTTCCAGAGAGACCATTTCGGCGCTACAGGGCTGGATTGCAAGGTATAGGGACTTCCGCCCAGGGCGAGGCAATTGATAGGTCGACTCTCTCTTCTATGGAGAAGAAGATCGCAAAGCTGACAACAGAGCTTGAAGAGACAAAGACTAGAGAACAAAAGAGAGATAAACAATTAGATACCTTTCAATTTCACCTAGAAAAGAGGGACCAACAATTTAATATCCTTCAAGGTCAGCTAGCCAATCTTCTTGCTAGTGGTGCTTTCACGATTCCCCGGTCTCATGGGCCTTCGCTAGATGCTAATCCTTCGAACAATGCCGACGATTAATGCTATAGTAGTGGAGATGAAGATGATGTAGTACAAAACACTCATTGAATGATGTTTGAACTTTTAACTTGTGAAACATTTTGTTGTTGGGTATAATGTCTTGTTAATATAGTTTAGTGGAGATGGAGATGGCACTAATGTTTTGTTAATATAGTTTTGATAGTTGTTATTGTTGTTGTTATTGTTGTTCTTGTTGTTGTTATTGTTGTTGTTGTAGTTGTTGTAGTTGTTGTTGTTATTGGTTGAATGGCAGCAATATAATGCTGCCATTATAGGTGATTGGTTGTTGGCAGGTGGTGCAGCATAAAACAGTTGTTTTCTGGCAAAAAATTACCTAGAAAATCAACCGACTTCGGTCGGAAATGTGATCATATTAATTCCCAGAAAATCAAATTTACCGACCAACTTCGGTCAGAATTTATGATTAAATTTTAATTATTTTAATAATACCGACCGATTTCGGTCGGAAATAATTAACAATTTTAAATAAAAATATATAATTATATATTTTGACAATACCGACCGATTTCGGCCGGAATTGAATAATTTAAAAAAATTAATAATTAAACTTCCGATCGAATTTGGTCGGAAATTTAAAAATAATTAAAAAATATTTTTAACAATACCGACCGAGTTCGGTCGGTAACATTAAATTATGTCAAACATTTGGTCAAATTGTGTTGACAGTTATCGATCGAATTCGGTCGGTAGATAGTGACCGAGTTTGGTCGCTCCCCGTTTGCGACCATTATTTTATCGAGCAATTGAAAACGATCGGAATTCGGTCGATTTTTGTTGGATTCCGACCGATTTCGAATCGGCTTTTGTGAACGCTTTTTGGCAATTTTTTAGTAGTGATATTCGAATATCCCAAGTTTCACTGGCCTTGTGGAATTGTGAAAGGTTATCAGATTTACATGCGAATTGCACAATTATGGAGCCATTTGACCACATTATGTCACCAGCCATCCTTACTTCAAGCATTCAATACCACAAAATAAACCTTTGCATATTCCTCTTTGCTTTACATTTCTCTTCTTTAAATAACTTCACATATTTTCTCATAAATTCACTGCCCTATAGCTCAGCAACAACTTCCCTTAACTATATATCATCTCTTTTTCTTCAATTTTGGTTAAAAAAAAAATCTAACAATATGTCCCAAATTTCAACTATATTGATGAGCTCAATTTGTTTGGTATTCTTTGATTACCAGGACAAAAAGGGCCATAATGGAAATGGTCATTTCTGTAAACCTCCGATGAGGAAAGACGGCGACGACACCGGTTATGTCTATGCTCCGGCTGCATGGTCCGTGGACGATGGAGATGATGACGATGATGATGCTGATTATGACTATGCTCCGGCTGCTTAATCAAATATATAAATCGTCTTTATAAGAAAACCCTAGCTCTAAGTACCTAAAACCCTAACTATGTTAAGCCTTTTTTTTTCTTTTAAATCAAAAGCTACCATTCTGGTGGAATGTTAGGCTTTAGTATCCTAGTTACATACAAAGCCCTAGTTTGATATACGTATACAGTATGTAAAACTTTCCCTATCTATAATATTTTTGCATTTATTTTAGTCGGTTGTTCCTTATATTCTTTAGTGAGAATGAACACTAGAGGCTTTGAGATATGTATGCTACGACAGTTTGCAATTCCAGTAAGATCATATTGAGTTTAATATATGTAGTGCTCTACCATATGATAACGGTCCTTTAGTAGCCTAGTTACTTTCAGTATGCTCATCAACGCTTCTAGTCAACTTGTTGCCATGCCTTGATGATCAAATTACAGACCGTATCATGTTCATTTCTGAAAACACGTCTTCCTATTCCAATCTTTTCTCGAATCTTCTTTAACGGATGTCAGATTTCGTCCCGCAATTAAAAGAAGATTGTCTTCGGACCAGAATTTAAAGTTTACGGGTTCGAATTTTTAATCATTTTAAATTACCGTATTTTAAATTAATAATTTGAATTATCCATTACGGAATGTAGGAGGATGTATATAATCCATTCATCTTTTAACCAATGTCTCAAGTTCGAGCCCCTGAAAATACATAAATTTTTAGTAGAAAAACGCAGAAAGTTTCGGATATCAGATGATTAAACCAGAAGAAAATGAATAATACTGAAAGTAACGGACTGCTCAACTAATAATGCTAGAAGTATGGAGCAAGGTAAAAACTAAGGTCCACTAGACAGGAGTGTTATCTATCATGATTTTTCATTTCGATTCGAACCCAAATTCTCTGATTAAGGTAGAATAAAATTATATTCATCCCATCACTACCATGCCAATACTCAATGTAATGACCCTTGAGCACTCTAATTAACTAGTTTCTCTTTGACCAAAAAAAATAATTTTTTTCTGCTGCAGGTAAATATTCGACAAGTGTCATGGACACAGACGTTCTGCTATTGTGTACATTATTCTTCAACTTTTAATGAAAAGCACAAGTCTTTTTAATCTTGTCTCGGATATAAAATATGATATACAGTCAGACCTCTATATAACATCATCCCTATATAATAACACCTCACCATAAAAGCCAAACTTTTTCGGAATTAATTTTTAAATTATGTTATTATATTTGTTCTCTATAACAGCACTTCGCTATAATATCAAAAAATATTCGAAACAAACGAGGTTGTTATAAAGAGGTTTGGCTGTACATACCTACTACAGCAACATCTTTTGATCTTCCTCTTTTTCTTTTTTCTTTTTTCTTTTTTTATCTTATTCCATTTATCGTGCATTTTGCAGCAGATTGTAATTAACTAGTGGGATTCCTAAAGTAATTTGTGAAGAAATGGGAAAATTGACAAGATTTTAGCACCCAAAACGTAAATATGATTAAGTTAATACTTTGACAATTATGTAAGTGTTCTATTGTAATTTTCTTGTTGCAAACTGAACTTAGTACGTAGTTTCTCAATTGAGTCCAAAATTAGTATGAAAAAATGTTTTACGCAAATATACCTGGAGAATACTGATAGTAAAATAATTGAAAAAAGTAATTGACGTCCTTTAATTTTAAGGTATAATTTAAGGTTTTTTTTTTTTTTTTTTTTTTTTTTTTTTTTTTTTTTTTTTTTTTTAAAAAGAAAAGAAAAGAAAAAGAAGCAAACCAGTGACTGAAATTGAGCTTGTCTCAGCAAGTCCTATAGTCTATTCAGTTGTTCCGGCTGTCATTCTATATTTAGCTTGCCTTAATAAGTCCCATGTTAGTCTTTTCAGTTGTTTGAGATGTCTATCTTAAAAGTTGTTTCTGATTCTAAGGCATCAGTAGACGTGGCTTATGGTCTTTGTTTCTTCCTGTGCAGGCTGATGGCTGGATTGTGGAAAAGATTAGTTTATTGTCAAACCCGAATCAAGTGAGGCCGACGAGGTTTTGGGGCGTCTACACAAAGCTAAAAGTATTTAATATGACCAAGTACAAGAAAGGTAATTCCATATCTGAGAGCTTGATTTTAAGTTTGGACAGAAAGGAAAAAAGGGATATGATCTACAATTTTTTTGATAAGTGGGTATGATCTACGTTTTAAAACTTTCTTAAGTGCTGTTCAACTTAGGCCAAGTGAATTGTTGTCTGCTTCTCTGCGAAGTGCAACAACCTATTTCCTCTTAAATTATAGTTGGTATAAACGATCAGTTCTAACACCTTGGCAGGAAATTTCAAGGTATCATTTTTCATGTTTTCTTCTTCAAGCTTCATTCATTCGTTTTAATGTCATTAGGGAACAAGACTGTATTAATATTGATGCAGCTGCATGTGCATTTGAGTATTAATATTGATGTAGCTGTATTCATGTCTTTTGGCATCTTTTTCTTTTTTCGGCTTTTTTGATAAATTCATGACATATTTTTTTAAAGTAAAGATGACACATTTTCTGAATTCTAGTCCTTAATGTTGAAATTTCTGCTTTTATTTTGGCAGTGGTATATCTTGATGCTGATACTATTGTAGTAAAGAGCATTGAAGATCTATTTAAGTGTGGGAAGTTTTGTGCAAATTTAAAACATTCTGAGAGACTAAATTCTGGAGTAATGGTGATTGAGCCATCAGAAGAGGTTTTTAAGGATATGATGAGCAAGGTGACCACTCTGCCTTCTTACACTGGAGGTATGCTATTTCTGTTAACTGTTTAATTCTTAGGTTATGTCCTCTCAGTCCAACCTTAAAAGTTGAACATATGTAATCTGTATTTTGGAGGATTTGGATTATCTTCTGTCGTCTAATAATCTTACAAAGTTATTGTGTAAGGTGGAATTTTCTTAGTCTTATTACGAGCTTATCTTGTGTAGTCCTAACAATGAAAGTCTTCCTAGTTTGAGAATGAATGTGAAAAGGTGATGCATTCTCTTCCTGCTGACAGGTGATCAAGGTTTTCTGAACTCCTACTACGTTGGGTTTGCTAATGCGCGTGTTTATGAGCCAAATCAGCCTTCAGATGTCCTAAATTCTAGAAAGGTCCCTGAAATGGAGAGACTTTCTACTCTTTACAATGCAGATGTTGGCCTTTACATGCTTGCTAACAAGGTTTGTGTTAGGATCAAGGAACTGCCTCTTTTGAATCCTTTTTTTTTTTTTTTTTTTTGTTTTTACATTTATTTATTATTTTTGGGGGGTTTTTATGGGGGAGGGGGTGGGGGTGGGGGTGGGGGTGGGCTGGGTTGTGTGCTTTGCGTTTTAATTATTCGGATCTGGAAGCAATGACTTCAAATGGAATTTCTGTTTGCACAGAATGATTTACATGAGAACTGTCATATACTGCAGCAGTCATTGGAAAATTGCAACATGTGATGTTTCGAGCTTTGCATTGTTCTGTGGGCTTACTGTGGTTGTGCGAGAAAATTATCCTGAAGAGGCTACAATATTGTGGGCTTATTGTGGTTGTGTCAATCATGCTTCATTCATTGGAAGCTACTGCAGTTTTTGTTTGCTTAATTTCATTCTACCAAGTATGAACAGTTCGGCAGTCTTAGTGATTCACATAGCCATATTCTATACAAAGAAGAACCACACCAAGAAATTATATGAAGAAGTTACACATAGAATCGAAATTCGGATGGTTGAAATGGAGAAGTGCTATGTCATAGAGAGATGCCTACACAAGTGAACACTAAAGTCCAACACATTCACAACATAAGTGTCGCAGAAATGCTGATGCTAAGATGGATGTGCGGTCATATAAGACTAAACAAGATTAGAAATGACCATAAAGGTTCAAGTAGCTTACATCGCGGATGAAATGAGAGAAGGTCCTTGAGATGGTATGGACATGTCCTATGTTGTTCGCCAGATACACCGGTCCGTGTATGAGAAACCATGATGAGTAAAGGGTTAAAATGGGATGAGGTAGACCTAAAATCACTTGGGGGGAGGTTGGATCGAAGGACCTACAATTTCTTAGGACTCATGTAGACTTTGCGAAAGATAGGGCACAATAAAAGAAAAAGATCGATATAGGAGGTATCTATTAGTTGAAAAGATGTTTTAGTCATGTTAGCACTATTACTTTACTTCCTATACTTTTCTAGGAGTTATTTAGCCTAGTAAAAAATATAAAGAACTTCTGGTACTTTTTATGTTTATTTTTATTTTATCAAATAATGGCCTGAGATCAGTTTAAATGGCGTAACATGGTTAGTGAGATTCATATATACGATCCCAACTTGCTTGGACTGAGGCGTAGTTGTTGTTGTTGTTGGAGAAAGTTGAACAATAGCCCTTTAGGGAAATGTTATTTGATAAGCGGGTGGTGTGAATAGAAATCAGTCAAGGAAAGGAGTCTTGAATGGCAGGAACTGGTAACAGTTACATGAGAAAATAAATGAGAATTTCATTTTTGATGGAAAAGGTAAACTTTAGAATGCATATGTTTAGAGCAGAAACTTTTTAGACGCAAGAGCTTGATTTTCTTTAAATGCATTTTAACTTTTCCTTGCTTGCACCAATCCTTTTTTTCTTTTATATATTTGTAGTGGATGGTAGATGAGAAAGAACTCCGAGTTATTCATTACACGTTGGGACCACTTAAACCATGGGATTGGTGGACATCTTGGCTGTTAAAACCTGTTGACGTATGGCAGGTACTTTTCTTCTTCCGTGTACTCTAGTCACTGCCCACAGCTGTTGCAAGTCATTTTAGATTCGATATTGTTGTCTTCTTCCTCCATTTATATCCTAAATTTTACTTCCCTTATAACGTGGTCCATAGCACAGATTCCTTGCTCAACATAAATGCCATTTTATGCACTTTGCTGTTTGCGGCTTGAAGCTGAGTTTGCGCACTCTATGTTGGTGTGTGAGAGAGGATTTTGTTTAACTTATCTCCAACAACTGTCTTATGTTTGCTCATGCTGCAGAATGTTAGGGTACGTCTTCAAGAATCACTACCTGGAACTGGAGGGGGCAAAAATCCTAGAGATGAACTTCTTGTCAAATTTTTGTTTCTGTTTCCGTTACTTCTGATAGTATTTTGCTACTATCGATCTTTTCTAAAGGTCAGAAATTTAAAATGATGTCATTACGTAGTTGTCAGCATTTTAAGTATCTGTCATATTGAAAAAAGATTTGTGTCTGCAGACCCGATCATTGTGGGACCATGTTAGACAGCTATACTACAAGGTCAGAGCTAGAGGCGTCCTACCATATTCTTCCGTTCCTTCATCCACCATTGTTTCCCCTCAGCAGGTATCTCTGCTCCTTCCTTATCGGTTGTAAAATTGTGACATGCTGATTTTTCTTGCTCTTTCCCTTTCACTAATCTGTACGAGATTGGCAAAATAGTGAATTGCCTCTCATTTCTTGCAGAATGGCTTTCTGTTATATATCAAGCATGACATATTTTGCTTGTGAAGTTTTTACTCCTATTGCTAATGTTTTCTCAGTTTATAATAAACTTACATTGCTTGTTCTTCGATGATAATGAAACAAGTTCACAAATTGTATGCAGCCGAAGGTGCCTGCTTTTCTGGGTGGAATATCTGTATGTGTCTGTTTTGCTGCTGTTCTGGTGTCCCTTGGGCTTTCACTTGTAATTATCCCACGCCAAGTAATGCCATGGACTGGTCTCCTCCTAATGTATGAGTGGACATTTACACTTTTCTTCCTCTTGTTTGGAAGTTATTTGCACTTAATTTATCAATGGGGTAAGGCTGTCGCGAATCGTGCTGGACAATTTCAGGCTCATCCTGCATCTTTGGACCATGAGTCTGGAAAAGGTTGGTTGACATAAGTAGTTTTCATTTTACTTAATTTAAGGTGCATTGTTTTCATTGTTCTTGGTGTTTTGTTAACCTTGTAGGTCATCAGCCGCAGCAATCATGTTGTGACATTGCTGCGTGCTACTATGGGTTAGGGATGGCATCTCTTGCAATTTTAGCCCCTGCATTGCCTAGTATTTTTGGAATCACTGCTTTGTTTTTGAGGTACTTTTAATATAATTTCTTCCGCATTTCAAGTTATTTATTATAGTTGTGTGTGTATATATATGTATTAATGGCTGCATTTGACACAGTGCTATTTGGCGTTTACTTGCGTTGGGTCATTATTTTGTCAACAAATGTGAATCTGTTCACTGAGTAGTTGCCTGAAGTTATAAGTTTGAATTTAGTATTCATATATGACATGCTGAAGTCCGTTGCCACATCATCAGTTTAAATGTACTTAATATGAAAAGGAACAAAATCTTTTGGCTGAATGCATTAATGGCCCCCAAACTTGCCAACAATTTTCATTGACACTTTAACAGAAGGTGTGACCTATTAATACCTGATCTATACTCAAAACTGTGCATATTAGACACATAATCTTGACATGGCATAGTACGTGTACAACACCAATTTTGAGCGCGTGGAGGCGCAACAATTTTTGTTTTTAAGTTTTCTTTCTTCCTCCCCCTTCTCTCTCCCTGCCACCATATCCTACCTTCCCCTTCCCCGTCCCTTTCCTCCTCTCTCTCCGCTACCACTGGCACCATCAAATCCTTCCTCTTCTTCCTCTCTCTCGCCACCACTGCCACTCACCCCACCCTCGACCTTTCTTAATTCACGCCGTTACAGTCACCCCTTCCGTCTCTTCTCTCAACCAATTCCCGCATACATCTTCATAGGTTTTCTCTTACTTCGAAGAGCAATTGTACAAACCTTTTCATAAGTTTGGTGAAAGGCAATCCTCAGGAAACTTATAAATACTGTGGAATTTCACCCACTGCTTGCTTCCGCAGCTAGCCATTTTCTGCAGTAGTGGTATGCTTGATAGCCTTTTAAATTACAGAAGAGAGAACAGGGGAGTTAAGGATGTCATTGGTCTGGTGTTGATGAAGCTATATTGTGGCATGAATGGGGGGTTGAAGATCTGGGTGTAAAACTCTTTTTGACAGTGAAAAATGGTGTTGTGGGGAATTGAAGAAAGTACTTTTTGTGGTTTGGGGGGGGGGGGGGGGTAGGAAATCGAAGAAGACGACACAGATGTGTAGATAGATTCTGAATAAAATTTTTTAGATGAGAGGTTTTACTTTAAAATCTTCCACGTGTCGCATACTTGATTTTTTTTTTTGCCATATCATAGCGTTTGGGAGTCAAGCACTTCGTTCTTGTCGGAGATTGTCCATTAGGTGTCCAATATGCAAAAAGTATAGACTAGGTATTCGATAGGTGATAGCTTTAGTTAAGGTGTCTAAATGAAAACTTGGCAAGTTTGAGGAGTCCTCGGTGTATTTAGCCAAATCTGTCTAAGGGGATCCTTTTGAGACCGTTGGGTGAGAGCACATTGAATAAAAGATGTAATTAGCTATTTTAGAATAGGTCACTTATGCCCAAAAAAAAAGATATTTAGAGTAGATCGGATCATTGGTTAAGTAGCCTAGGAGATGGTTCACGGTTGTAACCATTTTGGTTAAACTTTATGCATTCATTTCCGGATGTGTTAACAGTATGTAAAGTAGAGAGACAATAGAGAAATCTTTCTTGTGTTGTATTCAAGAAGTAACAAGTATATATACAAGTACATAGAGCCTAACTATGGAAAGAATCAAAAAGGAAATCCCATAAATCTGTTGTGAATCCCTATAATTATGCTAGCTATGTATATTACATAAGATTATGTCTACATTCAGATTATGTCTACATTCATTATCTAACACTTCCCCTCAAGCTGGAGCATAGATATTGATCATGCCCAGCTTGTTACAAAGGTAATCAACTCGAATTCCATTCAACGCCTTTGTGAACAAATCAGCCGGTTGCTCTCCTGTCTTCACGTAGCCAGTGGAGATCAAGTTCTCCCGAATCTTCTCACGAATAAAATGGCAGTCAACCTCAATATGCTTAGTTCTTTCATGATACACCGGATTTGACACAATATGGAGGGCAGCTTGATTGTCACACCAGAGTTTTGCTGGTATTGGATGCTCTAACCCAATTTCAGTCAACAGATGATGTATCCACATAATCTCACATGTAGACGGTGATATAGCTCTATACTCGGATTCTGCACTGGATCGAGATACAACACTTTGCTTCTTACTCCTCCATGATACCAGGTTTCCTCCAACAAAGACACAATAACCTGTAGTAGATTTTCTATCAATTTTTGATTCAGCCCAGTCAGCATCTGCAAAACACTCAATACAAGTATGATTGTGATTGCTATATAATATGCCAAGTCCAGGAGCTCCTTTCAAGTAACACAAAATTTGTTCCAAAGCTGCCCAATGTTTGACCGTTGGTGCAGACATGAACTGGCTAACAACACTTACCGCAAAAGCAATATCTGGACGAGTCACAGTGAGGTAGTTTAATTTCCCAACTAATCTCCTATATCTCTCTGGATCGTCAAAAGGATCACCATCATCTTTCATAAGATGCACATTAGGAACCATTCGAGTACTGCAAGGTTTAGCTGCCAACTTTCCAGTTTCTGCAAGCAAGTCAAGAATGTACTTTCTCTGAGATAAAAGAATTCCCTTCTTGCTTCTATTTACTTCTACTCCCAAAAAGTATTTCAACTGGCCCAAGTCCTTTGTATGAAACTTAGTATGCAGAAAAGACTTGAGGGAAGAAATCCCCGCATAGTCACTTCCTGAGTTCCTGTGATAACAATATCATCAACATATACAACAAGGAGAATAGTGCCAGCTACTGATTTCCGATAGAAGACCGAGTGATCGCACTTACTCATTTTCAACCCAAACTCCTGAACTACCTCACTGAACTTGCCAAACCAAGCTCGTGGACTCTGCTTCAAGCCATACAAGGACTTCTTTAAATGACAGACTTCCCCATACTCCCCTTGAGCAACAAAACCGGGTGGTTGCTCCATATACACTTCCTCCTGAAGATCACCGTGAAGGAACGTATTCTTGATATCCAACTGATGTAAAGGCCAATTCTTGGACGCAGCTAGAGAAATAAATAAGCGGACAGAAGTGAGTTTGGCAATTGGGGAGAAGGTGTCAGAATAATCCACCCCATAAGTTTGAGCATACCCTTTCGCTACAAGTCTGGCCTTAAGTCTTGCCACAGAACCATCTGGATTAACTTTAACTGTAAAGACACACTTGCATCCCACTGGTTTCTTTCCCTTTGGTAAATCTACCAAATCCTATGTGTGGTTATCCTCTAAAGCATGTATTTCCTCAAGCATTGCATCAGATCATCCAGGATGATTCAAAGCCTCCTTCACTGTTTTGGGCACGGAGATGGAATCTAGAGAAGCAATCATAGATCTAGACGTAGAGGATAAGTGGTCATAGGAAACAAAGTTAGCAACAGAATATGTCGATTTGTAAGTACGTGTACGTTTGCGAAGAGCAATAGGAAGGTCAAGGTTATCTGGAGGATCAGGCAAAGGAGGATCAGATGATGTTGGAACTGGTGCGGGACATGTATCATTTGTCTCTCGCCTTCGCGAATAAACTTGAACAATTGGAGGTCTTGCTAACACAGTTGGAGCAGGTACTGAAGGCATAATAGTCGATTGGTGCTCAACAGAAGAACTGGGAAATCGAAGAGTATCATCTGATTGTTCTGTCAAAGTACAGGTAACCTGATATACTAGCCATTCATCTTCCTCTTCCTGTCTTGTAGAAATGGGAGGTGCATAGAAGAATGGTGTAGTCTCTGAAAATACCACATCAGTTGACACTAAATATTTACCAAGCTCAGTAGAATAACATCGATACCTCTTCTGAATGCGAGAATAGCCCATGAAAACACACTTCACAGCCTTGGGATCCAACTTGGTAAGAGATGGTCGAACATCTCGAACATAACATGTGCTTCCAAACACCTTAGGTTCCACCGGAAATAATGACTTGTTCGGAAAAAGAACACTATAAGGCACATTACCATCGAGTACACTAGATGGCATGCGATTAATCAGAAAACAAGCCGTAGAAATCGCATCAGCCCAGAACTGTTTAGGAACCTTCATTTGGAACAAAAGTGCTCGAGCTGTCTCAAGTAGATGCTTATTCTTCCTCTCAGCAACTCCATTTTGAGAGGGTGTATCAACACATGAAGACTGATGTAATATACCATGTTGTCTCATGTAGGACTGAAATATCTCTGACATGTATTCTTTAGCGTTATCACTCCTTAGAGTACGTACTGAAGCATTGAATTGAGTTTTGACTTCAGCACAAAAGGCAGAAAAATGAGTAAACACTTCAGAGCGGCTCTTCATAAAGTAAATCCAAGTCATTCGAGAAAAATCATCTACAATAGTGACAAAATACTTATGCCCAGTTTTAGAAACAACCGGACATGGTCCCCAAACATCAGAATGGACTAACTCAAAAGCTGACCCAGCTCGCTTATTAACCCCTTGGACTTAACGAGATGCGATGGTGTTCTGCAAATCGACATGACTCACAATCCAATGATGAAATATTCTGAAACTGAGGACAGAGCTTCTTTAACAAAGGCAAAGAGGGATGTCCAAGTCGACAATGTGCTTCAAAAGGAGACACGATACTAGAGCATGCAACAGACCGTGGCTCCCATTAATCAAGAATGTAGAGATCACCAGATATATATCCTTTACCAATAACCTTCATCGTCTTAAGATCTAAAAACAAACAATGATCGGGAAAGAATGCAACACAACAATTAAGGTCTTTGGTAATTTTACTAACAGAAATCAAGTTAAAGGCCAAGTTTGGTAGACTTAATACAGATGACAGGGTAATAGAGGAAGTTGGTTTAACAGTCCCAGATCCAAAACTGCTACAAGTTGATCCATCAGCTACAGTAACCGGAGAGGGTGCTTTATGTGAGCGAAAGCTAGAAAAAATATTTGGATTACCTGTCATGTGATTTGTAGCACCATAATCGATCACCCATTTATTGGAAGAGGTGGTAAGACATGTTTTATCTGACCCAGCAAAGGCAGTAACTGAAGAAGATTCCTTAACTGATTTATGATATTGAAGGAATTTTAGAAACTCATCCGAAACCAAGATTGTTGGACTAGGAGTTTTGCATTATTATTCTTTACCATCATTTTTTTCTTTCAATAACAAACTGATTAATCTAACAGAGGTCCCCGAAGCTAAAAGATACTCAAACAGATCCTGGTAGATACGAAATCAACAATCTATTGAACAGGATTCAACTTTAATAATCCACTCAACCAAATCAGAGAACCAAACGAATTTGTCCCCAACTCAAACAAAATTAGAGACCAACAAAGTTTCTGATAAGGAAAGATCCAACAGACAATATCAAGTCACTAATCGATCAGCACAGTGAGTCAAAATTAAAGATGCAAGCTTCTCACACAGGCAGCCTCCAAGAAAAATACCACAGAATTAAAGAAATCGAATAACCAATAAACCAAACTCAAACCTGACCAAACAAAGTGAGAATACGATCTGGTCTGAGGTTGNGTCCTTTAATTTTAAGGTATATTTTAAGGTTTTTTTTTTTTTTTTTTTTTTTTTTTTTTTTTTTTTTCTGTTCTCAGGACTAGAATTTGTGACCTTTGATTAAAGATTCATGGATCCTATTCATCCCCACGTCCTTTAGTAATAATAATCCCCATCACTTAGCAGTTGTCACTAATTAAACACCCATATCATACACTATCACTAGCTACTATCTACTCTACTATTATTATATTATGTGTAAGGCCGGGCAGATGCGGATCTAGCTAGAGTGACATCTATGAGTTCACATGAGCCTATTCGCTTTTACTTAGATCAACTATATGTATTATAAAATTTACTAAATACCTATATATATTTTAACTATGAATTCAATTATTATTTTATATTAACTTAAAATAATCAATATAAGAACTCATAAACTTCAAATTCTAGCTCAACATCGCATCAAAATTAACCACCAAACATCATAAAACAATGTAAGAAACAGTTCCTCTTTTCAGAAAAGCACTACATATGGAACAAAATCTACGAATAAAATGTTTTCGATCCAATTCTTCATACGCACACAAAGGAATATTGTCGACATTTTTACTTTGATCAAAAGAACATATGTCGACACATGGTCCTCAACATATTCGTTCTGCAGTGTTAATACCCTGTCGTCTAGGTGTCATGCCAAGTAAGCATCCACGTGTAATATTACACACTTACACGTGCCATGCACACTTTTCCACTAGCTAAAGTTAGGGCTTTTGGCTCATTCAGGAAATTGCACCTGAAAACTTGTACTACCCTCTACAGGTTGAGATACAAGGTGTGTCCGGCACATTGTTAGAGTGATAGCAATTGAGGTCAGCAACTAGCTTCTTTTTGTGCGTGTATTTTCAAGTTCGTAATGGTAAGTAAATCGAGCTCCGCACCAACCATCACTCAACCATTACCATACTCGTCCTTCTGGACCCGGGTCTAATACCATTTGTTGGCTAAAACGCCCCAAAAATACTCTTAACACAGAGTGAAAAAGCATTAACACATGCTATGCTTGTACTTCATTTTAATATCTCCAAAAGGGTTTATCATATTCTTCCTCACTCGACTCATTATCTTAAAATTTAGCACTAGATGCTCTCATATCCTTTCATTTAGTTTAAAGAGAGATCTGGAGAGAGGGCTAGCATATTCACAACTCAAGATTCTATGTTTCCACAGGATATATGGAGAATAAATTTTAACCCCCCTTATAGATAATGCCATGTGTAAAGTGAATTTTTTGATGTGGCAGCCCCAAAATACAGCCAAGCTCATGTTAGTACACATTCTTCAGGTAACATAACACACTTTCTAACGTGCCAAACTCCATCAAAACGAGTGCAAATTAAACTTCTCTTACCCTTATATAAGCAAATGGTTTCTTCACTACTTATCATACACACTACAAAAACCATTCTTCACATCTTCTCAAAGAGATAAACATAACATCCAATAGCTCATATTTCAAATATTTCTATAGTCCAATCAAGAAGAGATTATAGAATGTCTTACATTTTCATGATTATTGAGTTCCAGAAAAGAAGGTCGTGTTTAGATGGAGATGACGATGGAGATGATGGGTATGATTATGCTCCAGCAGCCTGTACAGAGGGAGGTGGTGACGACGATGATGGAGACTATGACTATGCTCCTGCATGTGAGCACGTGATTTTTGCCCTAAGCAAATTATTTCCAAAAATTTCGAATAATTGATTTCTTAATTATTTTACAATTTTTGTGAATTTTTTTTTTGTTAACTTTTTGTGTTAATTGGTTGCATTTTTATTCATATGAAAATACAAAAACATGCATCTGCATTTAGGGATTTAATTCCATAATTTTAGTATTAATTAGGTATTAATTAGTTTTAGAACAAATTTAAAGAAAATTGCAAAAAATAGTTTCTTTGCCCTTTTAATTGTTAATTGTTGTAGAGTTTTAAATAATTTTTAGAAGTTAAATAGTTTAATTAGGTTTTGTTTTGGCATTTGATAAAATTAGAAAAATAAATAAATACAAAAATACAAAAAAAAAAAAGGCAAGTCAATAAAATACAAGTAAATAATTATAAGAATAAAGAAAAGAATTGACTGCCATGAATTGGGCTACTATCATGCAAAACCCCAAGCCCAAGCCTTTAAACACCCTGAACCCATCCAGAATTAGCCCAAACCTACCCCAATAACCCGGTCCAGTCTCATTATACCACAAAACGACGCCGTTCCATCTTAGGTTAATCTGGACCGTCGAGGTTAATTGATCAGACGGTCCAGAAGTCCCCTACCCTCAATATATATATGTCCGAACAACCCCTACCCCCTCAGGACCCCCTACCCTTCACCTCTCTCAGACCTTACCGGAAAACCCTAACTCCGCCGCCCTCCGCCGTCCGCCGCCGGCCGGAAATCGTCTCTGCCGACGGCGTTCGTCCAAACCACCTAAAAATTACACCACAGATTCCTCAAGTCCTCCTCTTTCCAAACCTCAAAACCCCATGGCCCAAATTCGTGTCAAAAACCTCAAATCATTGAAACCCTAGGCGCCGTCACCGCCGCACACGGCGGCGCCGGCTCCAAACACTCCAAACTTACCCACCAAACTNGTTAACAACAAAGGGCCCAAGGACGACATCAGAGGCCCAAAGCTGGGCCAGCTTTAAATGAAACACAGCAGCATTCATAAAACCCTGGGCTAATGCTCAAGGCCCAAATTGTTAAGTCCAAAAGTCTTTTAAAAACTACATTAGGATATCGGGAATTAATTCACAAATATAAATTTGGGTTTCAAATTAGGTGGCAGATTCAAATTAAGAGGGTCTTCCCTTTTGTTTGAATTCGGACTTGAACTTAAGGCCCGAATTTTATAAATGCGAATTAATTAGGGCCCGTTTAGAGACAACTGTAATAGAAAAATAATAGTTACTTTAGGATTGGCCTTTAAATAAAAAGTGGGACGAGCCTCGCCAAATAAAAATGCATAAATTGCGGGGCCCTCATTAAATGCTTTATTAAAAATATTTTAGAAATTCGGGACATGCCATTTAGCGAATTTTCATGGCTTCCCGCAAAGTTAATAAGACGCTAGCCACTTTAGGTGCGCTTTTTAATAATTTTACCTTCTTAAATACGGGTGTGCATTTCATGCGACCCAAATCCAAATCCCAAAACGTTGAATAAGAGGTGTCGAGGATCCGGGTGCATTTCATGTGACGTGATCCAAAAACACGCTCTTAAACGGCGTTCACTTTCGTAAAAAATAACTAAAGCGGTAAATAATCTTAAAAATTGCACTATAGGTTTGAACATGTAAAAACTTAGATTTTTTAGCCATTTATAATAATTTAAGCGACCGTGCTAGAACCACGGGATCCAGGGGTGCCTAACACCTTCCCTCGGGTCAACAGAATTCCTTATTCAGAATTTCTGGTTCGCAGACTCCACTCGGGAAGTCGAAATTTCCTCGATTTGGGATTCAAGATAAACCGGTGACTTGGGACACCAAAAGCCAAACCTATCCCAAGTGGCGACTCTAAATTGAATAAATAATCCCATTTCGAATAATGTCACTTTAAATGGAAAAACTCCCTTATACATTTATCATTCGGGGTAGGTGTGTAAAAAAGGGAGGTGTGACAGCTCTGGCGACTCCACAGGGGACACGAACCCAGAATTTCGATTCAGGGTTCAAGAATTCGAGCTTAGTACAATTGTTATATCTGGCTTTATCTGATTATTCTACATGTTCCATGCTATATGTGCTAAATGTTCTACCGCTTTGATATTTGTTGAAATTGTATATATAAACTGTCGCGAATCCCATCCTCTTTCTGAGTCTTCTACATCATGGAGAAGGGTGCACTTCGTGTAGTTTCTCTTCTGTTTAGAGTCTTTTCCCATTTAGAACGAGGTTTGGATAAGTTGCAAAGCCGGCGGAGCTTCTGTATCCCCGGTACGCTGCCTCCCACTCGGCTCGAGTTGTCCGCTCGGGTAAGCCAGGTCTAGACCAATAAACCTAGGGTTAAACCTAGAAGAACAAAACCTCATGCCGGATCCCTAGTAGGACGCTTGTTTGCATCATGTGCATTTGACTTAGGGGACTCAACACAGGGGTTGGGTCCGTCTAGGACAGGTGACCTGAAATAAATTGACCATCCTGATGCATCTTACGTGCTACTTGCACATTTATTTGCTCGGATTTGCATGTTGACCGGCTTGTCTAAATGAGTGAAAATTGAGAAAATAAGTAGTGTTAGGACTAAGTAAGGGAGGTTAACCATTTGTTTTGAAAAAACCCCAATGCCCAAATAGTACCGAAATGCTGCCGGATTCTTTTTTGAAAAATGAAAAGAGAAAAGAAAATTGCTCGGAAAAATAGAAAGAAAAATGTGGTTTCAAAATGGTTTTGATTTTGGCAAATCTGCCCGAACTACGCCGGTTTGATTCTCACCGGATGTGAGATACGTAGGCAACGCTCATCGGGTCCAACCCACCCTTTTTCAAAAATAGCCAAAAAATGCCAAATTTTGTGTCATAAATAAGTCGGGTGATGCCATTCCTGTTTAAATAAGCCGAATGTCCCCAAAAGGACGCCGGAAGGCCGTTTTTGCGAGAATAGCCACCCTGAGTCATTTTTAAATGGTTTGCGGGCACAGCCTTAAAATCTTCCTCCCAGAAGTGCTGAAAGGCCGTATTTGCAAATCCAAGTCCTTATTTTCTAAATAAAGAATTTTGCACGAATAGCCATTTTTCAAAATAAATCATTAAATTCCCCTAAAAAATGTGCAGGATGAATTCAAGTGACATCAAAACCTTCTCAGTCCTGAGCGAGATCCCTTTGAAACTCCATATGTGGTGGCATGACTTGGGAAAAGGAAGCAGAGATACTGTGGTTAAAAGCCTGGGCGGTCTTGTAGATTTATTGAAAATCAGACCAAGGAAGGATGTCATTGAGGCACTGATACCATTTTGGGACCCGTAATGTATTCCGGTTGTCAGATTTTGAACTCACACCCACATTGGAGGAAATTGCCGGATATGCTGGTCTCAACGGGAACCTCCGCGGTAGATACCCTTTGACCCCACGACCGGTAACTCTTCATAGGTTTTTGGACTTGTTGAACATCAGTCGGGATATTCAGGACCCGCATCTGGCGGAAGGGTGTTGTACACTACATTTCCTATATCACCGGTATGGTAACCCCAAAGGTTTTAAGGAACCCAATACAGGATTAACACATGCTGGAAATAAAGACAAATGGGAAGCCCGACGGGGATTAGCCTTCATGGTGGCCTTTTTGGGAGTGGTAATTTGTCCTAGAAAAGATGGTCACATAGACCTTGGCCTAGTAGGAATGCTAGATGTTGCCATGAAGAAACCTACTAGCACAGTGGTTCCCCTGATTGTAGCAGAAATATACCGAGCTTTGACCAAATGTCGAGAAGGGGGGAAATTCTTTCAAGGTTGCAATTTGCTCTTGCACTTGTGGATACAGGAACATCTCTGTCACCGCACAGGTTACATGAACTACGGCTTAACCGGGTTGAGTTGTATTGCAGAATTCAAGACCCGAGTTACAGGTATTGAGTTCCCGGAGGGTACTGAGGCCTGGTCGTCATGTTTAAGATCCCTCACTGCAGATAAAGTGGAATGGGCTTATGGATGGCTTCCTCCTACTGAAGCTGTATACACATCAGCAGAGGTCCCTTATATTCTTTTGATGGGTATTCGAAACATTCAGCCCTATGCTCCTTACCGCGTTTTGCGACAATTTGGAAGATTCCAGACGGTGCACAACGATGAAGACCTGAGTGGGCAAGTCATTGAGTTGGGCCCAAAAGCTGCATTCCCTGAAGGCCGAATCCGAAAGATATGGAATGAGTGCAGGTACCTTGAGCTTAAAACTATAGTACAGGACCGGGCCAGAGGTGAGGTAGATCCCAAATACTTGGTTTGGTTCGGTAAAAGGTTTCAAATCCCCGAGAGACCCGCCAAAAGGCCACATGTGCAACAATTAACAGCGAGGCTCAGGTGCAGTGGGATTGGTTAGCTAAAGAAAAAGAGTATAGAGCCCGAATAGGAGCGTTAGAAAAACAGGTTCAGGAGCTTCGGTTTGAAAACAGCTTGCAAGCCGCAGCCGATGAAGGAGATAAAAAGCAACTGGCCCAGGAGAATGAAGCTCTCAAGGCCCAAATCCAACAACTGAAATTAGATGCCAGGAATCGAGAAAGAAGTCTATCCGACGAGAGATTGATAAGAGGGTTGAAGAAACAGGTCCTGGACTGTCAGGAAGAATTGGAAAAATCCGAGGGAAGCATGGCAAAACTTCGGGCACAATGGGCAAAAAAGACCGAGGAAAGGGCTCGGTTTGTACAACAAATGAAGAAGAGCTATGAGGGAACCATCGCCAACATGAAAAGAAAAATGAATACTCTTGAAGAAAAAGCAGCCCGTCGGGAGAAAGAATTACAGGCCGAGAGGGAACAATGCTATGGGTTAATCGCTGATATGGAGAAGGAAATAAAATTATTACAGGNGAAACCGCATCAGCCCAGAACTGTTTAGGAACCTTCATTTGGAACAAAAGTGCTCGAGCTGTCTCAAGTAGATGCTTATTCTTCCTCTCAGCAACTCCATTTTGAGAGGGTGTATCAACACATGAAGACTGATGTAATATACCATGTTGTCTCATGTAGGACTGAAATATCTCTGACATGTATTCTTTAGCGTTATCACTCCTTAGAGTACGTACTGAAGCATTGAATTGAGTTTTGACTTCAGCACAAAAGGCAGAAAAATGAGTAAACACTTCAGAGCGGCTCTTCATAAAGTAAATCCAAGTCATTCGAGAAAAATCATCTACAATAGTGACAAAATACTTATGCCCAGTTTTAGAAACAACCGGACATGGTCCCCAAACATCAGAATGGACTAACTCAAAAGCTGACCCAGCTCGCTTATTAACCCTTGGACTTAACGAGATGCGATGGTGTTCTGCAAATCGACATGACTCACAATCCAATGATGAAATATTCTGAAACTGAGGACAAAGCTTCTTTAACGAAGGCAAAGAGGGATGTCCAGGTCGACAATGTGCTTCAAAAGGAGACACGGTACTAGAGCATGCAACAGACCGTGGCTCCCATTCATCAAGGATGTAGAGATAACCAGATATATATCCTTTACCAATAACCTGCATCGTCTTAAGATTTAGAAACAAACAATGATCCAGAAAAAAAGCAACATAACAATTAAGGTCTTTGGTAATTTTACTAACAAAAATCAAGTTAAAAGCCAAGTTTGGTAGACTTAATACAAATGACAGGTTAATAGAGGAAGTTGGTTTAACAGTCCCAGATCCAACACTGCTACAAGTTGATCCATCAGCTACAGTAACCGGAGAGGGTGTTTTATGTGAGTGAAAGCTAAAAAAAATATTTGGATTACCTGTCATGTGATTTGTGGCACCTGAATCGATCACCCATTTATTGGAAGAGGTGATAAGACATGTTTTATCTGACCCATCAAAGGCAGTAACTGAAGAAGATTCCTTAACTGATTTATGATATTGAAGGAATTTTAGAAACTCATCCGAAACCAAAATTGTTGGGCTAGGAGTTTTGCATTATTATTCTTTACCATCATTTTTTTCTTTCAATAACAAACTGATTAAACTAACAGAGGTCCCCGAAGCTAAAAGATACCCAAACAGATCCTGGTAGATACGAAATCAACAACTTATTGAACAGGATTCAACTTTAATAATCGACTCAACCAAATCAGAGAATCAAACGAATTTGTGCCCAACTCAAACAAAATCAGAGAGCAACAAAGTTTCTGATAAGGAAAGACCCAACAGACAATATCAAGTCACTAATCGATCACCACAGTGAGTCAAAAATAAAGATGCAAGCTTCTCACACAGGCAACCTCCAAGAAAAATACCACAGAATTAAAGAAATCGAATAACCAATAAACCAAACTCAAACCTGACCAAACAAAGTGAGAATAAGATCTGGTCTGAGGTTGTTCTTTGCCAAAATGTGGTTCTATGATCAGAACCACCACAAATCAACTGGAAATGTCAAAAAGACCTCAGATTAGCTTCCGGCCAAGGAATTTCCGGTAGCGGATTCGACTCAACTCCGACGAGCAGTAGACCTGCTCTGATACCATGTAAAGTAGAGAGACAATAGAGAAATCTCTCTTGTGTTGTATTCAAGAAGTAACAAGTATATATACAAGTACATAGAGCCCTAACTAGGGAAAGAATCAAAAAGGAAATCCTATAAATCTGTTGTGAATCCCTATAATTATGCTAGCTATGTATATTATAAAAATTATGTCTACATTCAGATTATGTCTACATTCATTATCTAAGACAGTTAAAGCATTCAAAGCATACGCCTCTAAAATGCTGCATCACATATAAACTACTGTCTACAACCATATGGCTTCACGCAGATGGCCTTCTAGTGCATTATTAACTTCTCACTGGATTTGTTCTCACTCAGTTGATAACGCCATATGCCTTTCAACTTTTCAGTACATGTGTCGTCTGGCACTAGAAAAAATTAAAGTTTATCTTTTATGCTGTGTTTATGTTGTTGCAGATTAGGATTGATGGTCGTAGGAGGCCTTGTTTTAGCATCCTTCATGACATATGCTTCGGAGCATCTATCGATTAGATCGTATATGAGGGGCTTTGAAGAAGGGGGCACACAAAGGAATAGGAGTATATGTTTCTTGTGCTGATTCTGGCATATTCAGGTCTGAGCCAACTACACGCAAGCTCTTTCTTGCATTTGTATTTCATTTTGACATATTCTTTCTGATAACTTAACGGGTAGAATACACAGGTCTTTTTCGGTCTCACATTTGCTTATCTTAGAAAGGTTGTGGTGTAATTCTTTGTAAAGGGTCTGCCTGTATATGAATCTTATAATCTAACAAATGTCAGAGTATCTGATGTTAGGTTTTAATATCCAAGTAATTTGAAAGAGTGTGTAAGTTCAGCTTAAAGGGGAGCCTTGGCGCAAAGATAAAAGTTGTCGCTGTATGAGGTCATGGGGTTCAAACCATCAAAACAACCTCTTGCAGAAATGTAAATATTGTGCGATTATTTCTCAAACCCTTATAATAGCCTAGTAATGTCCAAATGTTACTGTTAATGTTTAGATCATTTGATTGGCAGGTTGATGGATAGGGAAAGATTGTCCTTCTATCCACCCCTTAGAGAGTAATTAAAAATACTTAAATAGGAAGGTGATACGTTTATACAGAAGTTCTATCCCAAGCATAGTGAAATTCAATTTCACAAAATAATTCGATCTAAGAAATTGTGGTAAAGGTTGCAATGCCAGAAAAAAACTTCTTATGTCATTCTCATTTAGGTGAGATTCGGATTCTTACCTTTTTTCCTTTACCTTTTGCACTTGAATTGTAGTTTTCCCACTGACCAGCTAGTGTGCAATGACTACCGGTTTGCAAGCTACTTGATTTAATTTTCTTAGCACTTAGCAGTGGTAAAGAAAGTTAGAAACTGCCTATCTTGTCCTGCATCAGATTTGAGTGTACTAAAGATTTTAGCAACAGCCATTGCTTCTGGATAGGGGTGACAAACGGGCGGCTGGGGTCGAAAACGGGTAATGCAAAAACGGATAAATTATTCGATCTGACCCATATTTAATACGGATAAAACGGTTAACCGGCAAATAATATGGATATGGATATTCATATTATCCATGATTTTTTGAATATGATCACTTTTGGAGAATTCCTAGTCTTCCAAACTTGAGGAACCCCAAGTTGAGGATTTACAAATGTAAAAGTTAAACCCATTAGTTATCCATTTTCTAAATGGATAATATGGTTCTTATTCATATTTGACCCGTTTTTAAAAAAATTCATTATCCAATCCATTTTTTAATAGATAATATGGATGGTTAACTGTTTTTTTTTTTTACACCATTTTGCCATCACTACGCTAAACAATGTGTTATTTTTAAAAAAAAAAATCCGAGTTCAACTTTTGTGTGCTGATAATGAATAAAGTGCTTACAGGTTACATTGACCTATAACAAATTAAGTAATATTTTACAATAAGCTCAATTTAATTAGCAATATGGAAAAAGGATTAAAAACTTTGTGCTAAGGAAAGACCATCAAAGTCGTTGACCAAAAATTAAGTTTAAAGGTAAATGAACAATGAATTAACAAAATCGAGTTGTTAGCCGGATAAGGATAAGAGCCGTGACTACAAGCAAAAAAAGCTATACAACGATACTCTCCTCAACCTCTTGGGCAGTGGCATTAGTTACCAAATTCATTCGCTGATAGTTTTAGGATAACGAAATCCTTTAAAACAAAATAAATTACCTGCAATAATATATTAAAATGTATATATTGATGGTGTAAAAATTAATTACATGATCAACGTATATAAATTAAACCCTTTATCAAATTGGGGAATTTTGTGCGTTAATAAATGGAAGAAATTTAAAAATAGCCAGATTTACCACTGGTCGTTGAAAATTAGCCAAGTTTCAAAAGTCATCGAAATTTAGCCACTATAAATCTGAGCGAAAACACTATTCAAAATCCGGAAAAATACGCCCGCAAATTTTACGGGAGTTCCAGCATAAGTATGCTTGAACTCCCATAAATTTTACGGGAGTTCCAGGATAACTATGCTGGAACTCCGGCAAATTTTACGGGAGTTCAAGCATAATTATGCTGGAACTCCCGCAAATTTTACGGGAGTTCCAGCAAGTATAATTGTCCAGTATAATATACTGGAGTTTGGAGCACTGGTGCTCCAGTCTCCCGCAAATTTTACAGGAGTTAGCAAAGTATACCGGTCCAGCATAATATGCTGGAGTTCGTACACAAATGCACCAGAACTCCCGTATATTATACTGGACCGGTCCCTGTTGCAGCAAAATAGTGGCTATTTTTCATTGACTTGATAAACGCTGGCTATTTTTCGTTGACCAGTGTGAAAACTGGCTATACCATGATATTTTAACTTAATAAATCGTTCTAAATGTTTTATTCAAGAAATATTCCGGCTTTAAGTAGTTGTCAATACTGTGAAGTGGAACAGACAAATTGTTGGATAAAAGAAATGGATTTAAGCGGACCCAATTTATAAAAGATATAAATTCATAACAATGCATGTCACATGACTAATGAATCAATTTCATAAGCTACTTAACAGATCTATCAATGGCTTTCGTTCCATCATTTTATTTCTTTACCTGTCTTAATTAGTACGTACTCGAAAACACCATTGACCAACCACATGGCATGTTTTCAGCTGCATATATGTTCTCTTTTTTTCCCTATCCTTATACGTACCTTGACCAATTTTAATATGAGGTATTTGCTATTTCTTATACGGAATAACTTTGTCCATCAAAACTTAAACAGATAAAAAGTATCATCTACTAGTATTTTTGCTCCCGTTAAAATTTGAACATAAGATGTGAGATCTCATGATTCTCAATAATTTTATTGACCGCTAGACTACTTGACTACACCCTTTGATTCTATTTTTTCAGTTGCTTTAATTCTCTGGCAGGTCCTGTTCCTCTCCCCCCCACCCTCCCTCTTCTTTTGTTGATTTAAGCACTCTCTAATCTATTGTCAATATATGTTACGTACTAAGCTCAGGGGCGGAGCCAGAGTGCCAGTTGTGTGATCGACTGAACCTAGAAGCTTTGGTTAAAACTTTGTATTTGCCTTTTAAAATTTTATTTAATATGTATCATTTTTAATGCAACACCAGTAACTTAAATGGATTAAAATTCTGAAACCCACAAGTTTGAAATTATGGCTTCGCTCCTGTTGAATCCCACATCGACAATGAAGGGGATGGGTGGTCTCCTTATATGGACTTGCGCAATTCTCACCTCTTGAGCTAGCTTTTGGGGTTGAGTTAGGCCCAAGGTCCATTTATCATGGTATCAGAGCAGGACCCATCCCGATTTTCCGCTGTTGGGCCCCCATAGTTGTCCACGCTCCAGATGTCCAATCTTGGGCGTGAGAGGGGGTGTTGAGTCCCACATTGACAATGAAGGGGATGAGTGGTCTCCTTATATGGACTTGGGCAATCCTCACCTCCTGAGCTAGATTTTGGGGACGAGTTAGGCCCAAGGTCCAATTATCAGCCCCAGACTAAGATGCATGTCTTCCGTCAAACCTGACCTCATGGATAGCGATATTGGTTTTCTACTTTCTTTTAACCATTTTTAAGGATAGTTAACAAGGAATGGAGAAAACTTATCTGATCAGCTTAATGGTTAAAGTGATCATTAGGATTCAAATTAATTGAAAATCGCATGGTTCTATTAAATAATGTAAAGGGTATAACAATCTTTGTATATTGAAATAGTTAGCTAGCCGTTAATCACTGCTGAGAGTTAGTTAAGTTTATGGTTAGGAGTTAGTTAGGAAGCCAAATACATGGTTAATGAAAAGTGTATAAAGGCAATAGTGGAATGTATTTAGAGTACACTTTTTGAGTAATGAAAATAAGCTCTCATTTCTTATCTCTGTTTTCTCTCAACGACTGCTCCATCTTCTTCTTCTTCCTTCTTCTTCTGAAACTATAATCATTGCTACACAATGAATTACATCATGGTATCAGAGCAATCAAGCTTGAAATTCTAGCTTGTGTATCGATCCTAAACTCTAATTTCTATTTCTGTTCATTTTCTACTAAAAGGTTGATATCAGTTCTGATTGATTCTTGAATTAGCAAGAAAATGACGATAACTGATGACTCATTGGGTCAAAGTCCAGGAATTTAGTTAAATAGAGAACATGCAATTCAATCTACTAGAGCTACTCATCCCCTAGTTATGTCTGCTACAAATGTAAGCAGAATTCAGAATCATATCATTACAATTGACTGGGATTGAGAACTATTCTATCCGGTTTAAGTCTATGCGAGTGGCTTTGTTAGGAAGAAATAAACTTGTTATGGTTGATGGCACATGCAAGTAAGAAAAATTTCCAGAAATCATGTGGAATAATTGGGAAAGAGTGACTGCGATTGTGCTTTCTTGGATCATGAATTCATCGGCTAAATGTCTTCTTGGAGGGATCATGTGCGCATCAAGTGCTCAAGTTGTTTGGGAAGATCTAGCAGAAAGGTTTAACAAAGTTGATGGCTCAAGAACTTATAATCTGCATAAGGAAATAGCTACTGTATCACAAGGAACAACTTCAGTCTCTGTGTACTTTTCAAAGCTGAAAGATCTGTGGGAAGAATTTCAGGCCGTGGTACCAGCACCTGGATGTGACTGTCCAAAATCAAGAGAGTTTGTGACTTACTTGCAGAAATTGAAGCTATATCAGTTCATGATGGGATTAAATGACTCCTATTCTCAAGCTAGGAGTCAGATTCTGATTAGAAGTCCTATTCCAATTGTGAATCAGGCATATGCCTTGATTGTGAGTGATGAAGGACAAAAATCTGTTGCTGCAACCACATGAATCTTGGGAGCTAATCCTACAAGTCAAATGGGAAGTTCTGAAGTTGCTATGTACTCTAAGGTTGGAGGAAATCAAAATCAGAATCAAAGATTCAGAAGAAATTATAATGCGTATTATGAATTAATGGACATAGCAAAGAAAATTGCTATAAAATTGTTGGATACCTTGCAGATTTCAAGAACAAAAGAAGAGGAAATGTTCGTACAAATGCAGCCTATAATGTCAACCTACTAACAGAAAATGGTAATCTGTGTATAATTCATCTGCTCAAGATCACCAACAAGTGTCTGCCTTCAACTATGGACATAATACAAATGTGAATGAACAGACCACGGGTAGAAGTTGTTCTAACAATTCAATCACTGAGAATTCTATGAATCAACTGGGAAACTATGCTCTTACAAAGAGTCAGTATGAGCAGATTCTTCAAATGCTGAATAAAAACACAGGGTCAAATAACAGTATCTCAGCAGCTAATGTAGCAGGTATTGACACAACATTATTAGTTTTTTTATTGTCTTAGACAGTGGATTATAGATACAGGGGCTACAAACCACATGGTTTCTGATATCAGCTTATTAGAGAAAGGAATAGTAGCTGAAATAGGAAATGCAAAGAAAATATTATTACCAAATGGTGACATTACAGTAGTCACTCATACAGGGTCCAGTTCAGTATTAGAAAGTAACATAATAACAAATGTGTTTTATGTTCCTCAATTCAAATACAATATACTATCACTTTCTAAACTAACCAAAGAATTACAGTGCTCAGCCACACTCTTTCCTGATTTTTGTGTGTTTCAGGAGCTCTTCGCTGGAAAGGTGAAGGGGATTGGTAAAGAAGATGGTGGGCCTACTATATACGGATACAAGTGAAAAATAGAAAATGATTGCACTAACTGAAAGGAGGAATGAAACACTTGAAGCTGAAAAATCGTATGTAGTACTGTGGCATAGAAGATGTGGTCATGTATCTACACTAGTTTTAAAGAAGTTGCTTTCAGTAGACTTAGAAACTATCAAGAGTAGAATAAATGAGTGCATAGTTTGTCCTTGTGCCAAGCAAAGTAGACTGCCTTTTCCTATAAGCAGTATTCGGAGTAGGAGTTGTTTGATCTTATACATGTACATTTCTGGGGGCCATATAAAATAGCTACTTTGGATGGAAACAAATACTTCTTGACTATTGTAGATGATTTTTCCAGAATGATATGAGTGTTCTTACTAAAGCAAAAGTCAGATGAGTGTGTATCAATTCAACATTTCTTTAACTATGTCAAAACTCAATTTGAGAAGATAATAAAGATTATAAGAACAAAATAATGGAACAGAATTTGTGAACTCTGTGTGTGAAAATCTGTTCAGAACCTTGGGTGTCATACACCAAAGAACTTGTGCATATACCCCTCAACAAAATGGAGTAGCTGAGAGGAAGCACAAACATATATTGCAAGTTAAAAGAGCCACCAAGTTTCAAGCTCAAATACCTTTTAAGTTCTGGGGATAATGCATATTGGCTGCAGTTTACCTGGTAAATAGACTGTCCAGCTCAGTTATTGGTAATATGTATGCATTTGAGAGGATACATAAAAGAAAACCTTCTGAAATATATCTTAGAGTATTAGGTTGCCTATGCTTTGCAAAAATAGTACATGAGCATGACAAGTTGATGCCTAGAGCAAAAATGTCAATTCATATGGGATACTTAGAAGTTCAAAAAGGCAATATCTTATATGATCTTTCTAATCAATCTTTCTTTGGTAATAGAGATGTCATCTTTAGAAAAGACATATTTCTAATTTTCGATAAAGAATGCATTTCAAAACTTGTATTTGTGGATAACACATAAAAAACATGAGTATTGTTTGACAACCATGAAACATCCTTTGAAATTAGAACAGAAATTACCTCAAGCAACAATCAATCAGATAGAATCGAAAGAGTTGAATCTAATGCAAACCAAGACATAAGAGAAGAAGATGATACAGACATAGCAACAGACTACATGTATCTTGAACAAAGTGATCATATTATTCATGAGGGGCCTTCTCAGATAACTATAGAAGCTCAGAATCAATAACAACCTGAGCTTAGAAAGTCCTGCAGATGTAAGCATCCTCCAATTTGGATGAAAGATTTTGTATCTTTGAATATCCATCAGAATGTGCCTTATGCACTAGATCAATATATTAGCTAGACAAAATATCTCCTAAATATCAAGTATAAGTAGCTGCAACTTCTTCAGTTATTAAACCTACCAAGCACCCTGAAGTTATCCTAGATCCCAAATGTATAGAAGCAATGAATGAAGAGATAAAAGCCATTGAGAACAATCATACATGGGATATTGTCACATTGCCGCAAGGTAAGAAACGTATTGGCTGCAAATAGATTTACCGAATCAAATACAAAGCCTCAGATGATGTTGAAAGGTTCAAAGATAGACTAGTAGCTAAAGGATATAGTCAAAAAGAAGGGATTGATTACCAAGAAATATTCTCACCGGTGGTGAAAATGGTTACAGTGAGAACTATCTTAACTCTGGCAGCTACAAGGAAATGGCATATACACCAAATGGATGTGCATAATGCTTTCCTTCAAGGTGACTTATTTGATAAAATCTATATGGAGCTGCCTCAGGGATTTAAAAGCCAGGGGAGAATAAGGTATGCATGCTCATAAATCCCTGTATGGGCTTAAACAAGCCCCTAGACAGTGGAATACAAAACTGTATGAAGCCTTACTGAAATTCAACTTCAAACAGAGTCAATTTGATCATTCATTATTCATTAGGAAGACCAATGAAGGAATTACTATAATTTTAGTAATATATAGATGACATGTTAATCACAGATAGCCTACAACTGATTGAGGAAACAAAAACATCACTGAAAAATGCCTTCAAAATGAAAGACCTAGGGGAATTAAAATATTTCCTAGGTATTGAATTTGTCTGATCACATCAAGGGATCACTATGCATCAAATGAAATATGCCTTGGAGCTAATTTCAGAAGTTGGACTTGCTGCAGCCAAACCAGTAGTAACTCCTATTGACTATAATGTCAAGCTAACTTCAAAACAGTATGATGACTATATTGGACAAATAGTAGACTCAGAAGAAAATGATTGATTGGTTGATCAAACTTCTTATCAGAGATTAATAGGAAAACTCTTATATTTGACTGTAACTAGACCTGACATAACTTTTGGAGTTCAAACACTTAGTCAATTCCTTCAACAGCCCAAAAGATCACATGTCACGACCCAAATTCCATCATAGGTCGTGATGGCGCCCGACACCACTGCCAGGCAAGCCAACCCTAATTCAAATAATGAGTTCTTATTAATTTACCAAAAACAACCTCAATATTTTTCTCAACAGTTAGGTTTTTATACAGTCAATAATCAACAAGTTCGTAATAGTATAGTTACATCCCAAAATAATAGTCTACAGTGTGTGCCAGGAACTAGTGTCACAAGTACTAGGGCAACTAGTAGAATGTACAAAAGAATACCACTATCCTACTGCCTGAAACAGAATAGACAGTATATAATAACAATAAAAGAAGAGAAACTCCGGTATGCTGCTGAACGGCTCGGAAGGGGCAGCTCACTGTGAGATCTCGATCAGGAATCAAGAATGCGCGCTAGAGGGGTAACTAGATGCACCTGCCTCAGATCCTATACAGTTAAGTACAGAAGCGTAATATGAGTACATAAACAACATGTACCCAGCAAGTATCCAGTCTAACCTCGAAGAAGTAGTGGCGAGGGGTCGACTTGACACTTACTAAGGTCAATACAATAATATATAAGATTTACACTAAGCATGGATGGCATGTATATAATGACATTCTCAGAACAAGGAGCAGCAACGCATATATATATATGTGTATATATATATATATATATATATATATATATATATATATATATATATATATCGGATTCAATCAGGTCATATAATGGCTTACATTTCAAGGCATTTAAACATAGCATATCATGGGTGAATTCCACATAAATAACATGCGCACATTATGCCGAGGTCGTACGGCCCGGTCCAACATAATATAATTGTGCACTGCCAGAGGGTCGAATGGCGCGAACCATAGATGCATCTATTTCTACCGAGGCGATCGGCCCGATCCACAAATAGCAATTATTATCAAGAAGGCACATAAAGGCGCATTTATAGTCAAATAAATTCATACAAGTTCTCAAGTAAGTGCGTACGTTTGTTTATATTTATTTTCAATCCCTAACATGTCCTAAGTGATCTCAGTAGCAAGCAAGAACGTAAGCATTTGCAAGTATGGCATGATACAGGTCCTAAACTACCCGGACAATTAGCATAATAGTAGCTACGCACGGACTCTCGTCACTACGTACGTATTTAGCCCCCACAGACAATCACATACATTTATTTAATTCACCAAGGGGTTTATTTCCCTCTTACGAGGTTAGAAAGGAGACTCACCTTGCTCCAAAGCTTACTTCCAAATTCAAGAACGTGCTCAAAACCCTCAATTCGGAGCCGAACGATCCAAAACTAATCAAACGGGGTAAGAACTAGTCAATACAAGCTCAAGAGTTCATATTCTAGCTATTAGAGTAATTTCCCGACCCTGAATGCAAAGTTCCTAAAATTTATCTCCGGGCCCACGTGCTCGGATTCCAGAAATTTTTGAAGAAAGTTGTTACCCATAACCTAAGGATCAAGAATATCTGATTTTTATCCATTCCATAACAAATTTTGCGGTTAGATCTTGTTTTTATCAAAAACCCTAGGTTTTACTCTAATCCCATGGTTTTCACTAATCATTATGTGTTAATCAACCCAAAACCCAAGTATCAAACTCATATTAAGTGGAAATAACTTACCTTACAATGCTAGGTTGAAATCCCCTCTTTGGAAGCTCCTAAATCGCCCAAATGTAGAAGTGAAATGAAATAAATGGCCTAAGTCCTGTTTTTAAAAGCCGTGTCCAGGCCTCTAATGTCGCATTTGCGACATCAGGTTCGCAAATGTGAAGGTCGCAACTGCGACAGAATCATCGCAAATGGGAACCTGGGCTCCCACTACTGGGGCCGCAAATGCTACAAAAGGGCCGCAAATGCTGACCCTGCTGGGTTCACAAATGCGAACAAAATATCGCAAATGCGAACACTACCCAGCTCAGGCTTCTTCGCAATCGGAAAGCCTTCCTCGCAAATGCGGTCGTCGCAAATGCGAACAAATCCTCGCATTTGCGAGACCTGCAACAACTGCCCAGAAATACCAGAAAACTTGAGTGTTTTCACTCCCAACACACGTCCGAAACTCACACGAGCCCTCGGGGCTCCACACCGAATACTCACACAAGTCTAACAACATCATACAAACTTGCTCGTGCGATCAAATCACCGAAATAGCATTTAAAACTACGGATTTAACACCAAAACACATGAAATCCTTAAGAACATTTGAAATTCCTATTTTACAGCCGAACGTCTGAATCACATCAAATAAGTCCCGTTTCTCACCAAATTTCACAGACATGACTTAAATGTTATATTAGACCTGTACCCGGCTCCAGAACCAACATACGGGCCCGATACCACATGATCAAACATTATTCAATTTCTTTAAATCCTTAGATTTTCAGTTTATTCATTACCCGGGCTAGGGACCTCGAAATTCGATTCCGGGCATACGCCTAAGTCCCATATTTTACTGCGGACCCTCCGGGACCGTCAAAACACGAGTCCAGGTCTGTTCACCAAAAATGTTGACCGAAGTCAACTAAAATCACTTTTTAAGGCAAAAATTATTATTTTCTCAAATTTTTCGCACAAAGGCTTTTCGAAAATGCGCGTGGACTGCGCACGCAGATGAGGAGAAGTAGAATGAGGTTTTGAAGGCCTCGAATCTCGAATTGTGTTCTAAAACACGAGATGATCCAAAGGGTCATCACATTCTCCACCTCTAAAACAACCGTTCGTCCTCGAACGGACATAGAAAAGTACCTGAGCTAGGGAAAAGATGGGATATCTGCTCCGCATGTCCTCCTCGGACTCCCAGGTCGCCTCCTTGACTGGTTGGCCCCTCCACTGGACCTTTATCGCAGAAATCCTCTTGGAACTCAACTGGCGATCCTGTCTATCAACAATGGCAACTGGCTCCTCCTCATAACCCAAACTCTCATCCAGCTGAATAGTACTGAAGTCTAACGCATAGGACAAGTCGGCGTGATACCTCCGAAGCGTAGATACGTGAAAAACTGAAAGACTCCTGATAGATTGGGAGGTAAAGCAAGCTCATAAGAAACCGCCCCAACTCGCCTCAGCACCTCGAATGGGCCTATAAACTTTGGGCTCAACTTGCCCTTCTTTCCGAATCTCATAATACCTTTAATTGGCGAGACTTTCAAGAGAACCTTCTCGCCGACCATGAATGATACATCCCGCGTCTTCTGATCTGCATAACTCTTCTGTCTGGACTGAGCTGTGCGAAGCCTTTCCTGAATCAACTTTACCTTCTCTAAGGCATCTTTTACCAAATTTGTACCAAACAACTTAGCCTCACCAGGCTCAAACCACCCGATAGGAGAACGACATCGCCGACTATATAAAGCCTCAAATGGAGCCATCTCGATGCTGGACTGATAACTGTTGTTGTAAGAAAACTCGACCAAAGGCAAGAACTGATCCCACTACCCTCCAAAGTCAATCACACATGCTCTAAGCATGTCCTCTAGAATCTGAACTGTCTGCTCTGACTGCCCGTCGGTCTGCGGGTGAAATCCTGTGCTGAGCTTTACACGGGTCCCCAACTCACTCTGCACGGCGCTCCAGAAATGGGAAGTGTACTGAGGGCCTCTATACGATATGATGGAAACAGGCACATCGTGCAACCGAACTATCTCCCGAATGTAGATCTGAGCCAACCTCTTTGAAGTATAAGTAGTCACTATCGGAATGAAGTGTGCCGACTTGGTCAACCTGTCGACAATGGCCCAAAACACATCAAACTTCCGCAATGTCCGCGGCAGCCCGACCACGAAGTCCATAGTAATGTGCTCCCACTTCCACTCAGGTATAGGCATCTGTTGAAGTAGGCCACCTGGCCTCTGATGCTCATGCTTAACCTGCTGGCAATTCAAACACCTAGCCACATATTCAACTATGTCTTTCTTCATCCGCCGCCACCAATAATGCTGCCTCAGGTCACGATACATCTTCGTAGAACCCGGATGAATGGAATACCGTGAACTGTGTGCTTCCTCTAGAATCCTCTCCCTCAAGCCATCGACATTAGGAACACATAGGCGACCCTGGAGCTGCAGAACACCATCCTCGCCAATAGAAACCTCCTTGGCACTACCCTGTAGCACCGTCTCTCTGAGAACTGCCAAATGCGGATCATCGAACTACCGTGCCTTGATCTGCCCCAATAGTGAAGAATGAGCAACAACACACGCAAGGAATCAGTTGGGCTCTAAAATGTCCAATCTCACAAGTCTGTTAGCCAAGGACTGAATGTCCAATGCTAGTGGCCTCTCCTCCGCGGAAATGAATGCCAAGCTACCCATACGCTTTGCCTTCCTACTCAAGGCATCAGCGACCACATTCGCCTTGCCCGGATGATAAATAATGGTGATGTCATAATCCTTTAGTAACTCAAGCCATCTACGCTGCCTCAAATTGAGATCCCTCTACTTAAACAAATGTTGTATGCTGCGATGATCAGTATAAACCTCACATGACACCCCACACAGATAATGCCTCCACATCTTAAGAGCATGAACAATCGCTGCTAACTCTAGGACGTGCACAGGGTAATTATTCTCATGAATTTTTAGCTGACGAGAAGAATATGCAATAACTATCCCCTCCTGCATCAATACACATCCCAAGCCAACGCGTGAAGCGTCACAATATATCGTATACATCCCCGATCTGGAAGGCAATACTAGAACCGGTGCTGTAGTCAAAGCTGTCTTGAGCTTCTGAAAGCTCGTCTCATAATCGTCGGACCAACGGAAAGGAGCACTCTTCTGGGTCAATCTAGTCAAAGGTGCTGCAATGGATGAGAAGCCCTGCACGAAGCGACGATAATAACCTGCTAACCCCAGGAAACTCCTGATCCAGTTACTGAGGTAGGTCGTGGCCAACTCTAAATTGCCTCAATCTTCTTGGGATCCACCTTAATACCCTCTAATGATACAACAAGAATGCTACTGACTCAAGCAAAAACTCACACTTGGAGAACTTAGCATATAACTTCTGCTTCCGCAGTGTCTGAAGCACTACTCTCAAATGCTGCTCGTGCTCCCCCTGGCTACGTGAGTAAACCAAGATGTCGTCAATGAAGACAATAACAAAAGAATCAATATATGGCCTGAACACCCTGTTCATCAAGTCCATAAACGCCGCTGGGGCTTTAGTCAAGCCAAAGGACATCACCAGAAACTCATAATGGCCATATCTAGTAGGAAAATCAGTCTTCGAGACATCTGAGTCCTGAATCTTCAGCTGATGATACCCTGATCTCAAGTCGATCTTAGAGAACACCCTATCACCCTGAAACTGGTCGAACAAATCATCAATGCGCGGCAACGGGTATTTGTTCTTGATGGTAACCTTGTTCAACTGGCGGTAATCAATGCACATCCGCATGGTTCCATCCTTCTTCTTTACAAACAATAATGGTGCATGCCAAGGTGACACACTCGGTCTAACAAACCCCTTTGCTAACAACTCCTTAAGCTGCTCCTTTAACTCCTTCAACGCTTTTGGAGCCATACGGTACTATGGAATAGATATAGGCTGGGTGCCTGGAGCCAAATCAATACAGAAATCAATATCACGATCTGGTGGCATGCCAGGAAGGTCAGAAAGAAACACGTCGGCGAACTCCCAGACTACTGGAACTGAATCAATTGTCGGAGACTCTGCGGTGGTGTCCCACACATAAGCTAGAAGCCAAACAACCCTTCTCGACCATATGTCAAGCCTTCAGAAAAGAGATAACCCGACATGATGTACTAACTGAGGAACCCTTCCACTCCAACCTTGGCAGCTCTGGCATCGCTAAACTAACAGTCTTGGCATGGCAATCTAGGACGACGTGGTATGGGGATAACTAATCCATGCCTAGGATGACCTCAAAGTCGGTCATATCAAGCAGCAGAATCTCTGCTCTAGTCTCAAAACCACAGAATGTGACCACACAGGATCGGTAGATCCGATCCACAATCGCATAATCGCCCACAAGAGTGGACACATGAATAGGAGTACCCAAGGACTCACGAGGAATATCCAGAAAATGAGAAAACAGAGATGATACATATGAATAGGTAGACCCTAGATCAAATAGCACTGAAACATCCCTACCGCAGACGGAAATAATACCTGTGATAACGACATATGAGGCCAATGCATCTGGTCAGGCCGGAAAAGCATAGAACCTGGCTGGAGCACCGGCTGGCTGGCCTCCACCTGACTGAACAGTAGCTAGCTGACCTCTCCCTTCCTGGCCTCCACCTCTAGGACGGCCTCTACCAGTCTGTCCTCCGCCTCTGGGCGGCTGGGCAATCAGTGCTGAAATCATGGGATGCTGACCCTGCTGCACTGCCTTGCCTCAAAGACTGGGAAGTATCTCCTCATATGACCTAGATCTCCGCACTCGAAACAACCCTGCGGTGCGGTGACCTGCTGCCCTGATTCTGACCCTGATGGCCTGTAGACCCACTGAAAGAAGCCTGAATAGCCGGTGGATGGTATGAACTCTCCGGCATGGCACTGAAGTAGGAACCAGAAGAACCCTGGGGACCTGAGTACCCACTGGAAGAACCCTAGATAGCTGGCAGGCGGTAGGAACTCTCTGGAGTGGCACTAAAATAGGGACACGCTGGAGCACCTCGAGGAGGTGGTGGGGCTGAATATGGGGGCCTGCTGGGATGACCCCTCCCAAACTGACCTCTGCCCCTAGCTGGGGCACCTCTGAACTCTCTAGAGAATCGAGCCCACTTGTCCTGCTGCATCTGATCTCTACCTCTCAGACAGTAGCCCTCAATCCTCCGAGTGATATCCACTACCAGCTGATAAGGAGTCCCCATCTCCACCTCTCGGGCCATGTTGGCCCTAATACCAGAATGCAACCCTGCAACGAACCTCCGTACCCTCTCTGCATCAGTAGGAAGTATAATCAGTGCATGGCGGGACAACTCAGAAAATCTCGCCTCATAGTCGATCACCGACATCTGACCCTGCTCAAGCTGCTCAAATCGATACTGCAACTCTTCCCTCTCATAGGGTGGAATATGTAAGAACAAGAAAAGGCGAGTGAGAAGGTGACGAGAATGGATTAGTCCTCAGGATTAGGCCCATGAAAACAAGGGAGCTAATGGCTTCTCTATGTTATAGTAAGCTCAGTATAGCCTGAATGGACTCAAAGGAGTTACTCTTCATAAGTAACATTTAGAAGAGATGGAATGCTGCCCTAATAGTAGAATAAGCGTGTAATTGGCCTTGGCTTGGCTTTCAGTAGTAAACAAAGTCGAGAAATCCAGAATATTTGGCCTTGGCTTTCAGTAGTAAACAAGAGAGAGCAGAAAGATTATAGAACTAAGCCCTAGATTTCTTAGTGAGAATATTGAGAGTTCGAGTCTGTCTAAAGGGGAAAGGGAGAAGGGTTTAAATAGCACTGGACTAGGCACATAAATATGTCAATAATCAACCAAGAAAACATCTAATAGTCAATTAAGGGAATAAAACTCAGAACTTTATTTAAGTTAAACCATAAGTAACAAGTGCATGGATGCGTAAAACATAGAGTCAGAGATTTCAACACGGTAATTAAGGACTTAAACAGATTTGAGGAATCAAAGACTCCTAAGTTTAAGGTAAGTGAAAATGGTCCACATTTAACGGCAAGAATCATAAAACATATAGACAAAAATCACTGAAGGAAACAGGGAAAGAAAGAATCGAAAACCCTAATTTGAGGTTGAGTAAAATTAGTTAAAAATTAATGGTAAGAGTGATAATAAAGATGCATAGAGACATATAGACGGAATAATTAAAGATTGAACCTGATTTGATTCGATTTCAAAGAATCAAAAACCCTGATCTTTAGGGTAAGTAAAAATTAGTCAGAAATATCTATGAAAATCATAATAGAGATGCACATAGATAGATATACGGAAACATTACAGAGAAATATTTAACAAAAATAGGAAAACTATAACAGATCATGAATGATCTGAACCCTAGCTTTTAGGGTAAATTGAAGAATTGAGAAAATCTCAGAGATTCATGCCATAAAGAGATGAAGAATGAACATAGATGGAAAGAAGCAAAGATCTGAACCAGATTTGGTTCACAATAGGAGAGATCCGCTTGCTATGTTAGGAAAGCAATTATGTAACACCATAAATGGGTAGCCAGTAGCGAGACAAGATGAATAAGGTAAGAAGATCGTTGATGGATTCCATGTCTGGGTTGGAATCAAAGGGGAAATGGGGTTACGGCGCTAGGGTTTCGGAAGAGGAGAAGAAGAGAATGTTCTGGGGCTGCGGGGGGTGTAAAATTATTAGGGTTAGGGGTTTCGTTAGGTTTAAAGAGGCGGGGTGAATGAGAGCCGTTGATCTTGAGAGATCAACGGCTGGGATTAAAGATAAACGGAGCGGGTCATATAAAATGGGTACCGGCAGGGTTTTAGTAAGGGGTTGTTTGGGTTTGGGCTCAGGAGCTATGGGCTGGTGTAAAGGTGTTGGGCTTGTGTATTGGGTAGTGTATAGGTCCGAAATTGGGGTTTTAGGGGGCTATATTTTAAATACACAATTTAACCAATAAATAATTTATAAAAAATAATTAATAAATAACAAAAATATCACTTGTGCATGAAAATAATTTAAAATAATTACTTAACATTATAAAAAAAAATAAAAAGTCATTTTATGCCTAAGTATATACATGCATATGGGCTATTATTGTAAAATGTGCAATTTAGCCTTTAAAAATGTAATGTAATTATAGAAAGGCACTGAAAAGTACTCAAAAATTATGCTGGTACAAATGATATGTTTAGATGATTAACTCATCATAAAAAATTATTTGGAGGGTAATTATTGGATATTTATATAATAAAATGTAGAAACAAATTGATTTAAAGTCTTTAAAAATTATGGAAAATTATGAAAAATACTTGGGCATGCCTGTAAATCAAATGATGATGCATATATATATATATATATGAGGAAAAAATTGGGTATCAACAGCTGCCCATCTTTACCTGGAAAGGATGAAAGAGTTGCGGGTAAAGAAATGATAACTAATTTTGACCGAATGGGTGTTTTTGAAAAAATATAGGCCGAACCCTGGTCTCTGAGCTGCCTACATATCCCTAGTTTTACAGGAATCAGGCCGTATGTAGTTTGGACCCAACGGTGAATGAAACCGATGGAATTGTTATAGGAATAGTCGTGTGTTTCGGAAAGGGTTCTTTTGGGAAGGATAGTATTGGATGGATTTATGCGGGATTATGAATGTGGATCTGAAACGTAACGGATGTATCACAAGGCAGATATTCGAACAGTCATGGAATAAAGGTGAGTAATGGATGGGAGTCGGTTACGTTCGGAATAAGGACCGAGTATGAATGATATGAGCGGAAACTAGAGCGAAGGTCGCTCCTGTTTGAATAACGTTTAACTTCTGAATTACCTGTAAAACTTAAAACACAATGCGTGCAAATATATATGGATCATTGCGAGATTTTAAACATGATGCAAATTCCTTTTGGACCGTGAAGGTTGTCTTTGGACAGTGAGGATGATGTCCTTAGATCATGACGTCCTGGGCCATGAGTCGTAAGATAAGAGATTCACAGGCCATGAAATGATGTTCTCGGGCCACGAGAATGGTGCCTCCGAACCATGATGCCTTTGAATAATGATGTGCAATATTGAGAGATCCTCAGGCCATGGCATGGTGTCTTCAGGCTATGAGGATGATGCCTTTGGTCTATAATACCTTTGGACAGAGACATGGTGATGCATCATATGAGCAAAACAAGACATAGCTTAGTCTTGTACAGGATCGGGACAGAACTTAGCCCCGGAGAAGGTGGAATAACGTTAGGCTTCAGATAGGGTAACGTTTAGTCATTAGACAAGGAAATGCAGAGCTTAGCCTTATGCAGATGGGGAGGCAATGCTTAGCCTCATACGAAGAAATGAGACAGTGCTTATTCTCATGCAAGAAAAGGTAGTGCTTAGCCTTATGCAAATAAGGAGGCAGGGCTTAGCCTCATGCAGGATTTGAGACAGGGCTTAGTCTCATGCAAAGAAAAGGCAATGCTCAGCCTTATGCAAATAGGGAGGCAAGGCTTAGCCTCATGCAGGATTTGAGACAGGGCTTAGTCTCATGCAAAGAGAAGGCAATGCTTAGCCTTATGCAAATAAGGAGGCATGGCTTAGCCTCATGCAGGATTTGAGACAGGGCTTAGTCTCACGCAAAGAGAAGGCAATACTTAGCCTTATGCAAATAGGGAGGCAGGGCTTAGCCTCATGCAAGAATTAAGACAGAGCTTAGTCTCATGCAAAGAGAAGGCAGTGCTTAGCCTTATGCAAATAGGGAGGCAAGGCTTAGCCTCATGCAAGAATTGAGACAGAGCTTAGTCTCACGCAAAGAGAAGGCAATGCTTAGCCTTATGCAAATAGGGAGGCAAGGCTTAGCCTCATGCAGGAATTGAGACATAGCTTAGTCTCATGCAGTGGACAGATAGCAAGTAGGAGCAGAGTATTTCTTAGCTGGTGATATATTTGCACTTGGCGGTCCGGTTGTTATGAACGTAATGATTTTATGGCGCGCGTACTTGTGGTTATTCCTTGTTCTTGCATCCAAAGAAAAATCGTGAGTTTTGTAAGGGAGGTTGGTTCGTGCCTTTGTCTGCTTGTTTTGCTTTGCTTTGCTCTGGAGATCCCGTTTGAGTTGCCCTGGGTAACATCTGGCTGCCATAGAAATAAAGTTTTCGAAAAAATATGCTCTTATTTGATGAAGTAGAGTTATTTAGAAAACATAGTGGTATATAATATCAAGTAAATTGGATGAACTAACGACTGCGACACTTTTGGAGAACTTGTGGCTTCTTTGCGTTAGAATTTTGAGGGTCCTCCTCAAAATTCTGCCCCGGTTAGTTAGTAATCCTTTGGTTGTTCTGCATGTGACGAAATTTGTTAGACCTGCTCCGGAATTTTGAGAATCCTTCTCAAAATTCTGCCCTAGTTTCTGGTTGTGGGAAAATGAAAATTTTATTGAGATGTGACCGAACCCACAGGGCTGCTTACGTATCCCCTCTTAAACGGGAATTAGGTCAAGCATAGTTCAGTTACATCAGATGAAGAAATGTGAACAATTTAAATATAGTATCTCTTGACTGCGTCCCAATTGATAGGCTTTGGCCAAACTTCTCCGTCCATTTCTGCAAGTATGACTGCTCCTCCTGTTAGTAGCCTGTGAACCATGTAAGGACCTTGCCAATTAGGTGAAAATTTTCCTTTTGCTTCATCTTGATGTGGAGAGATCCGCTTCAACACCAGCTGCCCCGGTGTGAACTGTCTTGGTTTGACCCTTTTGTTGAAAGCTCTGAACATTCTATTATGATAAAGCTGACCATGACATACTGCATTCATCCTTTTTCCATCTATGAGGGCTAACTACTCATAGCAGCTCTTTATCCATTCTACATCACTGAGTTCGGCTTCTTGTATGATCCTTAAAGAGGGGATTTCTACCTCGGCGGGAATGACAGCTTCGGTACCATAAACTAACAATTAGGGAGTTGCACCTGTTGATGTGCGGACTGTGGTGAGGTATCCTAATAAGGCAAATGGTAACTTCTCGTGCCATTGCTTGTGATTCTCTATCATTTTCCTTAGTATCTTCTTGATGTTCTTGTTGGCAGCTTCTACGGCTCCGTTCATTTGAGGCCTGTATGCTATGGAGTTTTTGTGCTTGATTTTGAAAGTTTCACACATGGCTTTCATCAAATCACTGTTGAGATTGGCAGAATGGTCAGTGATGATGGACTCAGGAACCCCGAATCGACAAACAATACGATCCCTAACAAAATCTGCGACGACTTTCTTGGTTACAGCTTTGTAATATGCAGCCTCTACCAATTTTGTGAAATAATCAATGGCCACTAAAATGAACTTGTGCCCATTTGAAGCAGTGGCTTCGACCGGACCAATGACATCCATTCCCTAGGTAGCAAAAGGCCAAGGTGCACTTGTTGCATTCAGTTCGTTTGGCGGCACTTGTATCATATCTGCATGTATCTGGCATTGGTGACATTTCTAGACATACCGGATGCAATCTGTTTCCATAGTCATCCAAAAGTATCCGTCCCTGAGTATCTTCTTGGCTAGAAAAAGACTGTTCATATGTGGATCGCAGGTTCGGGCATGTATTTCCTCGAGCAATTTGGAAGATTCTTTAGCGTCAATACACCTTAATAGTCCTAGATCAGATGTTCTCCTATACAAAATTCCTCCGTTTTAGAAGAAATGATTGGACAGCCTACGCAGTGTGCGTTTCTGAGTATGGTTTGCCTGCTCTGTATATTCTCCTTTAGCCAAATATTCTTTGATGTCGTGAAACCATGGATTTTCGTGCGTTTCTTCTTACACATGAGCACAATAAGCTGGCTGACTATGGATTCTTACTGGAATGGGATCGATGAAATTCTTATCCAGATAATGTATCATGGAAAACAAAGTAGCCAGTGCATCTGCGAACTCTTTCTGGACTCTTGGAACATGTTTGAATTCTATTTTCGTGAATCTCTTCATCAGTTCTTGCACATGATACAAGTATGGTAGTATCTTGGTATTTTTCGTAGCCCATTCTCGTTGAACCTGATGTACCAGAAGATCCGAATTACCAATTACAAATAACTCTTGTATATTCATGTCGATGGCCAAATTGAGCCTCATGATGCAAGCCTCATATTCTGCCATATTGTTGGTGAAACCTAAGCTTTGCGGATACCGGATAATGTTGACTTGTCTCTGACACCAAAACTGCTCCAACACCCACTCCTTTGAAGTTTTCAGCTACGTCGAGAAACATTCTCCAGCCGTCATAGGCTTCAGCAATGTCCTCTCCTACGAATGACACCTCTTCGTCAGGAAAATACGTTTTTAATGGTTCGTATTCTCCTCCTACAGGATTTTCGGCAAGATGATCTGCCAAAGCTTGTCCTTTGACTGCCTTCTGAGTTACATAGATGATATCGAACTCACTCAGCAATATTTACCACTTGGCCAACTTCCCGGTAGGCATAGGATTCTGAAAGATGTACTTCAGGGGATCCATCCTTGATATGAGGTATGTGGTATAGGCATAGAAGTAATGCCTCAATTTCTGAGTTGTCCATCTCAAAGCACAACAAGTGCGTTCTAGCAGAGAGTACCATGCTCCATAAGGTGTGAACTTCTTACTCAAGTAATATATGGCTTGCTCCTTTCTTCCCGTCTCGTCATGTTTTCCCAAAACACAACCAAAAGCCCCATCTAGTACGGACAAATAAAGTAGCAAAGGTCTCCCTAGTTCCGGCGGGACTAGGACTGGCGGTGTGGACAGGTATTCCTTGATTTTTTCAAAAGCCTTCTGACAATCCTCGGTCCAACTAGTTGCAACATCCTTCTTCAACATTTTGAAGATTGGTTCACATATTACTGTGGACTGTGCTATGAAGCGACTGATGTAATTGAGGCGTCCTAGGAAACTCGTCACGTTCTTCTTGCTCTTCGGTGATGGTAACTCTTGGATAGCTTTAACCTTTGACGGGTCCAACTCGATTCCTCGGTGGCTGACGATGAATCCCAGCAATTTTTCGACAGGAACCCCGAATGCACATTTTGCGGGGTTCAGTTTTAAATTGTACTTCCGTAGCCGGTCAAAGAACTTCCTCAAGTCTGCTATGTGATTTGTGGCTTTCTTGGATTTGATGATGACGTCGTCAACATATACCTCTATTTTCTTGTGTATCATATCATGGAAGATGGTCATCATTGCTCTCATATAGGTGGCCCCAGCATTCTTCAGATCGAATGGCATCATTTTGTAGCAATACACTCCCCATGGTGTAATGAAAGCTGTTTTCTCTGCGTCTTCTTCGTCCATCCAAATCTGATGATAACCCGCGAAGCAATCTATAAAGGATTGGAGTTCATGCTTGGCGAAATTGTCCATAAAATGTGCATGTTCGGTAGTGGGAAATCGTCCATGGGACTTGCTCTGTTTAAATCCCTATAGTCAACACACACCCTAACTTTTCCATCTTTCTTCGGAACCGGTAGAATGTTGGCTAACCAAGTTGGGTACTCAACTACCCTGAGGACTTTGGCTTTGATCTGCTTAGTGACTTCCTCCTTGATTTTTAGACTCATGTCTCGTTTGAACTTTCTGAGTTTCTGTTTTACCAGCGGACACATTGGATTGGTAGGCAAGATGTGCTCAGACCGGTCATGTCATCATATGACCATGCAAAAATATCCTCATATTCTTTCAGGAAACGAGTGTATTCTTTCTTCTCTGACGGTGATAGGTAAATACTTATGCGAGTTTCTTCGATGGTTTCAGAGTCTCCCAAATTGACCGCTCGGTTTCATCCAGGTTGGACTTAGGCTTATTCTCAAAATTCTCAACTTCTCTGATAACTTCCTCAGGTATCTCATCTTCTTCTTCCGAGTCACTATCCTTATGTTGAGTTGTCTCATTACATGTCACAGTCGTTGGTTCATCAAGGTAAGACATAGTAATGCTGTAGAAGGAAAATATGAAAGATAACGACAATAAAACATCAAATTATTTGATAAATGCTGAAGCGTTAAACAAAATATCGTCTAGATGACTTCAAACAATGTTTTCCAAAACAAAATACTGAAAGAAAGGTGTTTGGAAAACTAAATGCTCAAAAGACTTGCTTTTTCGAATAACATTAGTAGCCATGCTACCCCGGGACTCGTCTGGCCCTTGATGGTGTGGCGGTCCAGTTCCTGAGAAATGCTCCCCTCTCCACCGTCTGAATGGTAAGGCCTTCTTCATCCTCCTCCTCCTCCTCAACTATCGCATTGCAATCCATGTCTTCGTCTTCTAGAAACAGGTTCCTTAGCCCAGCCAAAGCTTCCTCTTCTTTAAATCCCCATATTGTATCGGCCTGATGAAAGGTCTGACTCAGATGCGGCACTGGCTGTTCAAGAGGGTAATAGGGACCACGCCATGGTGGCGACCAATCATCATATTCTTGCCACGTATACTGATATCCGAGCCAAAAAGTTGTACCATGATGTTTCAGCTGTATTGGTTTGGTAATGCCCTGGAGCTTTTTCCCAAGCCCTTTGCCGGGTTCATACCTTGACCATGCTAGTATGCTTTCTATTTTGCTGATACACCATTTATCTTTCTTAATTGCATTGACACGCTCGATGTGGTGATAAGTTTCTCCACCCAACTTTCTTCTATTTTCGATAACCGGGACGATTTGGCTGGTGTAAATGGGATTACTTCCGTCTCCATGAATGATTACCTCCCGATGGTTCCATTCAAACTTCACGGCCTGGTGTAGCGTAGAAGCTATAGCTCCAGCAGCGTGTATCTAGGGTCGTCCCAGTAAAAGATTGTGTTGGCCCAAGTTCAGATGATGTTTTGAAGATTGACAAAATGAACTCAGTCATGGACCAGGTCCATCATGTGAGACACAGGGTTAATATACTTATACATGTGAGAGGCATGTGGAGAATATAAGTATCAAGGATCAGCAACAATATCTTCTGAGTTGATCGAAAAGGTTGCATAGGATAAGGAGATGAAGTCTCCTTGTGTGAAAAGAACTAAATCCGGATCAAGAATAAGAATTGGAGTTTGAATTGTTCTAGGACTCGAATTTGATAAAGGATCAGCAATTGAGTCTCAATCAAACTCTGATTACTAACTCTATAAATAATAATGATTGTTCTCTTTTACAGGTGAGCACATACGCAGAAGTTAAACTAAATTGAGAGCAAAAGAGCTAGGTGATTTTGCAAGCAATTTATGTGTGATTCAAGTGTGCATTCTTGAAGCTACATGAACCAGAGTTAAGAACCAATTCCATTGTGTCTTTCTTTATTTCTAGTTCAATTGTAGTAGGTGTTTTCATATTGTACCTTTCAGCTTTCATAGAAGCAATTGTATTAGGTACTTTGAGTATTCAAGTTAGAGTTAACTTGAAAGTGTCGCAGCAGTTAAGGCTGTGTGCCACACCAGGATTAGAGTTAATCCTTAGGTTTACAAGAGTTTTGTAAATGCAATTTTGGCTCAGTGATTTTAGTGGAAGTTTGGAAAAATCCTACTGAGTAGTAGGTCGTGGTTTTTTCACCTTCTGAGCCAGGTGTTTTCCACGTAAAAATCTCTGTGTTCTTTATTTTATGCACTCTTAATTCCGCAAACAGTAATAGTTAGTATACCTAGAAGAACCAGGTTCTTCTAGAGCGAAAATTAGCTACCACACAAATAACCCCCCCTCTTGTGTGGTATTGACGTGTAGAACATCAATTGGTAACAGAGCAGGTTATCCTTGAAGAGGCTAACACCTTAGGAGAAGATCAACAATGAGTGCACCACCTGGGAACTGGGAAGGGCAATCCACTGCCAGGCCTCCACTTTTCAATGGTCAGTACTATTCTTGGTGGAAGAACAGAATGAAAGATCACATTATAGGGGAAGATTATGAACTTTGGGACATAGTCACTAATGGTCCCCTAGCAAACACAAAGAAGAATGCTGAAAGAACTGATTGGAAACTTAACTGCCCATGAAATGAGGAGACAAACCATGAAGATGGATACCCCCAAAAAGGAGAGAAGCTTAGCTCTCAGAATTGCTGACGGTGCAGATTTGGAAGATGATGAAGTGTCTATGATCACTAGGGATTTCAAGAGGTACAAACTTCAATAAAATAAGAGCTCCGGAGAAACAAACCAATGAGGGATGCTACAAGTGTGGTAAGACTGATCACATGATCAAAAACTGCCCTCAATGGGAAATTGAGTGGAAGAAAGAAAGAGCTGAACGAAGGAACAGGAAGAAGGAACAGGTTCAACCAAAAAGAAACAAAGGTTCAACCAAGGCTATGGTTGCTACTTGGGAAGAAACCTCAGATGAAGACTCAGAAGATGAAGCTGAGGAGGAGCAAGCACTAATGGCCATCGGAGAATCAGATGATGAACAAGAGGTAAGTATTCTTCATCTCAAAGACAAGATTAAATTCTTGCCCAAAGAAAGGCTGGCTGAGCTATTAATAGACTTCATTGATGAGTCTGAGATAATTAATAATGAGAAGGAAGTTCTGTCTAGGGAATGTGTGATTCTAAAAGCAAAATGTAAAAGTCTAGAGTCTAGGGAAAATGAGAGTGATAACAAAAATGCTGAGTTGAAGAACCAGGTTCTTGAACTTGACAACAGTGTCCTAGAACTTAGGTCTGAAAACTTAAAACTGAAATTAGGAACAGGAAAGAAGAAAGCTGATCACACATATCTCACTCTAGAAGAAAATTTGGAAAAAATGAATTCATTAAAATCTTAAAAGAAGATCTAGGAAAGGTAAAACATGAACTAAACAGAACTTGCAAGTGGAACAAGGCTTCTGATGCTCTCTCCTGGCTGCAAGAGCATCATAGCAGTAACAAAAGAGGACTTGGCTATGGGACTCAAGCTCCAAAATGGGATCCAAAAAGCAAGTACCTCACTCTTCCTGAAAATAAAATCTGCACACACTGTGGTAAGAATGGCCATTACAAATATGAATGTAATGCAAAAGAAAAGGCCAGTCAAAGGAACAAAGCTTTTGTTAAAGAAAAGAATAAGTTGCCTGGATGGGCAAGAAGGAATTTAATTCTTATAGAAAGGGACCCAAACTAGTTTGGGTTCCTAAGACTAACCCCTGATTTCATTTTGTAGGTCCAAATGAAAGGAAAGAGCCAAATATGGTATATGGATAGTGGCTGCTCAAAACATATGACTGGGAACAAGGACCAGTTCCTATCACTTGAGGACTTAAAAGGAGGTAATGTCGGTAATGGAAAGAAAGGTGAGATCATTGGGGTGGGAAAGGTAGGCAAAACAGATTCTCACTCATAGAGAATGTCTACCTGATAGATGGTTTGAAATATAGCCTAATAAGTGTGTCACAATTGTGTGACAGAGGTAACCTTGTGGCTTTTACCTCCACCAAATGCTTGTGATTAACCTTATCACTGACAAAATTGTTTTGCAGGGAAAAAGAGTTAACAATATTTACATAGTAGATTTGTCAACTCTTTCAGAAAATGAACTCACTTGCTTAAGTGTGTTAGTTAATGATCCCCTCCTATGGCACAAAAGACTTGGTCAATGCCAGTCTAAATCAGCTAAACAAATTAGTCTCCAAGGACTTGGTTATAGGGTTACCTAATATCAAGTTCGAGGAAGACAAAGTTTGTGAGGCAGGTGCAAGGGGGAAGCAGGTAAGGTCATCCTTCAAATCCAAGAAAATGGTAAGTACGTACAAGACGTTGGAACTGGTTCATATGGATCTATGTGGTCCAATGAGAACCATGAGCAGAGGTGGAAAGAAGTATGTAATGGTGCTAGTTGATGACTATTCTAGATTCACCTGGGTTTTATTTCTAACTTCCAAAGATGAAGCATTTGACATGTTTTCTGCATTTGTTAGGAAAACTCAGAAACAATTAGGAAATCAACTTGCATCCATTAGGTCTGATCATGGAACTGAGTTTGAAAACTCTAAGTTTGCAGAGTTCTATGATGAAAATGGGATAGATCATAACTTCTCTGCCCCTAGGACTCCACAACAAAATGGAGTAGTTGAAAGGAAAAATAGAACTCTTGAGGATATGGCTAGAACCATGTTACTATCTAGCAAATTGCCTCACAGTTTCTGGACAGAGGCTGTAAACACTGCATGTTACATCATAAATAGATGCATGACCAGACCTCTAGTAGAGAAGACTCCCTATGAGTTACTTAAAGGGAGAAAACCAAATATATCCCACCTTAGGGCATTTGGCTGCAAGTGCTATGTGCACAATAATGGAAAAGACTCCCTAGGAAAGTTTGATCTCAGAAGTAATGAGGGAGTGTTCTTGGGATATTCTTCACATAGCAAAACTTATAAAGTGTTTAATAAAAGAACTTTGTGTGTGGAAGAAAGTGTGCATGTAGTATTTGATGAAACTAACATTCTTTCTGAGAGACAGGAACATGAAGATGAAGCCATTGGACTGGTCAAAGACTTGGCTGAAGCATCAGCTCAAGTCAAAGTGACACCTACAAAAGGAACAAGTGATGGAACAGGTTCTTCCTTACAGGGCAACCTGACAGGGGGAAGAAATCAAAGAGGATTTGAAATAAACTCCTTGAAGGAACCTGTTCATGAACCTGTTCCTCAGCAAATGGCTGAAACATCCAGCAGAAGCCAGTTGGTTGTGAAACCTCACAAGTATCAAAGTTCTCATCCCATTGGGANACGAGCTGGAACAACACAAAAATGAGCAACAACAAGAAGAACAAGAGACTGACTAGCGCCACGGGATTCCCGACACTTGATTTGTGTTGTTTGCCCTTTGTTTGGGTCTTGAATCTTGAGAGAACCTTGAGAGGGTGTTCCTAGGGTTCTAAGGTCTGAAAATAGTGAAAATAAATGACTTAAAACGGGTTGGAGGCGTCCTATATAGATCCAAATGTCTTAAACCGCCTAAGTGGGTCCCATAGAGAGGTGCTTGGCGCAGTCTCGCGAAAACGCAAATATCTCTCTACTCCAATGTCGTATTGATAAAAGGTTTAATGCGTTGGAAACTAGACTCATAGATCTTCAATTTGGTGGGTAGATCACCCCGTAATTCCAAGTATATTGGGAGAAAAGCTTAATAACATTTGACCTAAAGTTTAAGTAAAACTATGAACTTAAGTTGCAACAACTCTTGTCGACTTTTGTTTCATAACTCGTTTGACTTCAAGACTATGATACGAATATTTTATGATTCATATACCTTAAAATACGACCTCTTGAGAGTATTAAGCACCCCTAGGTTTACCCAAAAATACGGCTGACAACATCCTTGATTCGTTTAACTTCTAATACTTGTTAAACACCCTTATACACCTTTGTATCATTTAAGACCAATAGGATTAATCTCTTATCATCTCAAAGATAATCTCTTCATGGATTTACATCGACGACCTTATGGAATGAACTAACGTATGTGAATATGGGTTGTAACACAAACCATCCAAAAATCACATTAAAACCTACCGTAATGAGAAAAAGAAAGTCACTTCTAGTCTCATAGCTCCCAATAGTGAACAAAAAAAATGATTGTTGGCCCAAGTTCAGATGAAGTTTTGAGGATTGACAAATTGAATTCAGTCATGAACAGGTCCATCATGTGAGACAGACACAGTGTTGATATACTTATACATGTGACATACGTGTGAAGATAAGTCTCAAGGGTCAGCAACAATATCTTCTGAGTTGATCGGAAAGGTTGCATAGGATAAGGAGTTGAAGTCTCCTTATGTGAAGAGAACTACATTCAGATTAAGAATAAGGATTGGAGTTTGAATTGTTCTAGGACTCGAATTTGATGAAGGATCAGCAATTCGAGTTTTAATCAAACTCTGACTACTAACTCTATAAATAATAATGATTGTTCTCTTTTACAGGGATTGCACAAACGCAGAAGTGAAACTAAATTGAAGAGCAAAATAGCAAGGCTTTTTGCAAGTAATTTACGTGAGATTCAAGTGTGCATTCCTGAAGCTACTTGGACAAGATAGAAGAACCAATTCCATTGTGTCTTTCTTTTATTCTAGTTCAATTGTAGTAGGTGCTTTAAAGTTGTACCTTTCAGCTTTCATAGAAGCAATTGTATTAGGTACTTTGAGTATTCAAGTTAGAGTTAAACTTGAAAGTGTCGCAGCAGTCGAGGGTGTGTGCCACACTAGGATTAGAGTTTAATCCTTAGGTATACAAGAGTTTTGTAAATGCTGTTTTGGCTCAGTGATTTTAGTGGAAGTTTGGGAAAATCCTACTGAGTAGTAGGTCGTGGTTTTTTCACCTTTTGAGCCAGGTGTTTTCCACGTAAAAATCTCTGTGTTCTTTATTTTATGCACTCTTAATTCCGCAAACAGTCATAGTAAGTACATCTAGAAGAACCAGGCTCTTCTAGTGCGAAAATTAGGTACCACACAAATCACCCCCCCTCTTGTGTGGTATTGACGTGTAGAACAACAATTGGTATCAGAGCAGGTTATCCTTGAAGAGGCTAACACCTTAGGAGAACATCAACAATGAGTGCACCACCTGGGAACTGGGAAGGGCAATCCACTGCCAGGCCTCCACTTTTCAATGGTCAGTACTATTCTTGGTGGAAGAACAGAATGAAAGATCACATTATAGGGGAAGATTATGAACTTTGGGACATAGTCACTGATGGTCCCCTAGAAACCACTAAGAAGAATGCTGAAGGAATTGATGTTCCAAAAACAAGGGCTGATTGTACTGATGAGGACCTGAGGAAGTGGGAGAAAAAAGCTAAGGCCAAGAAGTGGCTTGTATGTGGTCTAGGACCAGACGAGTACAGTAGGATCCATAGTTGTACAACTGCTAAGGAAATATGGGACACTCTGCAAGTGGCTCATGAAGGAACACCTCAAGTGAAAAGATCAAGAGGAACACTTCTGTATTCTCAATATGAAAATTTTACTATGAAGGAAGGAGAAACTATCCAGGAGATGTATACTAGATTCACCACTTTGACAAATGAACTTGAATCTCTTGGAAGGATTATCCTTGAAGAAGACAAGGTTGAGAAGATTCTGACAAGAGTTCTGCCAGTCACATGGGAAAGCAAAATCACTGCCATTCAGGAATCCAAGAACATTGCTACCCTCAGACTGGATGAACTAATTGGATATTTAACGCCTATGAAATGAGGAAACAAACCATGAAGATGGATACTCCCAAAAAGGAGAGAAGTTTAGCTCTCAGAATTGCTAAAGGTGCAGATTTGGAAGATGATGAAGTGGCTATGATCACTAGGGATTTCAAGAAGTATCTGATGAGAGGAAAGGGCTCTTCAAAAGGTACAAACTTCAAGAAAACAAGAGCTCCGGAGAAACAGACCAATGAGGGATGCTACAAGTGTGGTAAGACTGACCACATGATCAAAAACTGCCCTCAATGGGAAATTGAGTGGTAGAAAGAAAGAGCTGAACGAAGGAACAGGAAGAAGGAACAGGTTCAACCAAAGAAAAACAAAGGTTCAACCAAGGCTATGGTTGCTGCTTGGGGAGAAACCTCAGATGAAGACTCAGAAGATGAAGCTGAGGAGGAGCAAGCACTAATGGCCATCGGAGAATCAGATGATGAACAAGAGGTAAGTATTCTTCATCTCAAAGAAAAGATTAAATTCTTGTCTAAAGAAAGGCTGGCTGAGTTATTAATAGACTTCATTGATGAGTCTGAGATAATTAATAATGAGAAGGAAGTTCTGTCTAGGGAATGTGTGATTCTAAAAGCAAAATGTAAAAGTCTAGAGTCTAGGGCAAATGAGATTGATAACAACAATGCTAAGTTGAAGAACCAGGTTCTTGAACTTGACAATAGTGTCCTAGAGCTTAGGTCTGAAAGCTTAAAACTGAAATTAGGAACAGGAAAGAAGAAAGCTGATCACACATACCTCACTCTAGAAGAAAATTTGGGAAAAATGAAAGATGAATTCATTAAAGTCTTGAAAGAAGATCTAGGAAAGGTAAAACATGAACTAGACAGAACTTGCAAGTGGAACAAGACTTCTGATGCTCTCTCCTGGCTGCAAGAGCATCATAGCAGTAACAAAAGAGGACTTGGCTATGGGACTCAAGCTCCAAAATGGGATCCAAAAAGCAAGTACCTCACTCTTCCTGAAAATAAAATCTGCACACATTGTGGTTAGACTGGCCATTACAATATGAATGTAATGCAAAAGAAAAGGCCAGTCAAAGAAATAAAGCTTTTGTTCAAGAAAAGCACAAGCTGCCTAGTTGGGCAAGAAAGAATCTGATTCATCCTTTTGCCCATAGAAAGGGACCCAAACTAGTTTGGGTTCCTAAGACTAACCCCTGTTTCCTTTTGCAGGTCCAAGTGAAAGGGAGGAGCCAAATATGATATATGGATAGTGGCTGCTCAAAACATATGACTGGGGACAAGGACCAGTTCCTTTCACTTGAGGACCTAAAGGGAGGTAATGTCTCCTTTGGTAATGGAAACAAAGGTGAGATCATTGGGGTTGGAAAGGTAGGCAAAACAGATTCTCATTCTATAGAGAATGTCTACCTCATAGATGGCTTGAAATATAGCCTAATAAGTGTGTCACAATTATGTGACAGAGGTAACCTTGTGGCTTTTACCTCCACCAAATGCTTTGTGATTAACCTTATCACTGACAAGATTGTTTTGCAGGGAAAAAGAGTTAACAACATTTACATTGTAGATTTGTCCACTCTTTCAGAAAATGAACTCACTTGTTTAAGTGTGTTGGTTAGTGATCCCCTCCTGTGGCACAAAAGACTTGGTCATGTAAGTCTAAATCAGCTAAACAAATTAGTCTCCAAGGACTTGGTTATAGGGTTATCTAATATCAAGTTCAGGGAAGACAAATTTTGTGAGACATGTGCAAGGGGGAAGCAGGTAAAGTCATCCTTCAAATCCAAGAAAATGGTAAGTTCGTCCAAGACGTTGGAACTGGTTCATATGGATCTATGTGGTCCAATGAGAACTATGAGCAGAGGTGGAAAAAAGTATGTAATGGTGCTAGTTGATGACTATTCTAGATTCACCTGGGTTTTATTTCTAACTTCCAAAGATGAAGCATTTGACATGTTTTCTGCATTTGTTAGGAAAACTCAGAAACAATTAGGAAATCAACTTGCATCCATTAGGTTTGATCATGGAACTGAGTTTGAAAACTTTAAGTTTGCTGAGTTCTGTTATGAAAATGGCATAGATCACAACTTATTTGCACCTAGGACTCCACAACAAAATGGAGTAGTTGAAAGGAAAAATAGAACTCTTGAGGATATGGCTAGAACAATG